>NC_050578.1:107926328-108006328 GCF_011100635.1 Trichosurus vulpecula | reverse complement strand
CCTCTCTGCTGAGAACCTTCACTTCTTCAATTTCTAATAGATTTCAATGAAGTGGTAACGGCCCCCCAAAAAGTAACAACCACAAAAACAAACAAAAATCCAGTGAATAATCTAACATCTCAAGGTTCTTTCATTCCAATGGTCTTAGAATCAGACCTGGGTTTGAGTTAGATTTTTGGCCCTGGGCAAAGCACTTGGCTTCCTGACCTTCAGCTTTCTCACTGCTATATAAGGATGATACCATGCATACTCGCTACTCCACAGGGTTGTTGTGAGGAAAGAGCTTTGTTAAACTTTAAAGCACTTTATATATGTGAACTCATTATGATCATCACTAATGATAAAAGTACTCAGAATCTGATGGGAAGACAAGTGTATAGCATCCTAAATAAGGGATATACTTGCATTTCAAAGCTACCTCTTCCTGATGGTGATTGGCTGGGTTTCAAGTAAGCAAGTTCATTCACTCATTCAACAAAAATGTATTAACTGTCTGTTAGATGCTAGCTACTGGAGAGACAAAGAGCAAATGAAAAATCACACCTGCCTTCAAGGACCTTACATTCTACTGGTGATTAAAAAAAAAGAGATAATCATCTCCTTTGCATTGCTATCATCTCCCCCAAATATGTATCATTTCCTTCTCAGATACTAACCAAAGAATTAATCTTCACTGACATTTTTTGTAATTATAGTCCTCAGTCACTCGTGTTTGATGCAGGAATTTAAACATCAACACACTGACCTTCTGTATGTAGGGAAGATCCACAAAGGGAAGGAAAGAGGAGGAAAGCATTTCTTCCATTCCTCCTATGTGAGACAAACTAACTTTCCCATCCCTGAAAACCTGGGAAGAACTTGCCTGATCATGCTGGTGAATACCCCACACATGAGTTAGATAATGAACTGCTTAAGATGGAAAACAAAGGAAATATGTCAAATCAGCATTCACCTTATCCCAAAGATGGTAATGCCTCCAAGGCTAGATGGCTTTTTACACTCTACCTTTGATGGGGAACTTTCAAGCAATGAACCTCTAGCCCCCTGGGAATACAGCACTCATCAAAGGATATAGTCACATTTCTTGTGCCTTATGTTTACATATAATAAATATAATGTTTGACAAAAGTCAGTTGGCACTGGATGTGATGAGAACAGAAGAATGTCACAAATGAAATTGATTCTATTTTAATAAATAGGGAAGGACTTATGGCTGATATGAGTCATTCTTTGTACAGAGGGAAAACATAGACTACCAAACAGAGAGTAAAGATTAAAGTTAAGAGTACAAATAAAAATACAGAACTAGAAGAAAGAATTAAAACGAATTAAGCCGGATCCATTTGAGCTCTTGATGTCTAAAAATGGGGAAAAGGTAGAAGAATAGACCTCAATGGGTAGAATATAACAATTTACTAAAGAAGTTTAATGGGTGTAAGTCATAATGGTGTCATAATGGGCGAACAAAAGAGGCTAGAAAATAACTCAGTAAAGAAATGGTTGATTTCTTTGTTAAAAAAAAAAAAGATAGGACAACCGAGGGCTATTACCCACTAAAATAGAACAGAATTTAATTTGTAAAATATTATAGACGAGATGGAGGAAGATTATGGGTAGTATTGCTTCATTCAATAGTAAGAAGGAAGTTTAAAGAAACATTAGCAATAATAATAATAATAATTAACAAAGTCATCTCAGATGGAAGAAGGGCACAAACACATGAAAAATAGAAAATAACTGTAAAGATTTTTTTAATAAAATTTTTGCCATTAAAGACAAAGAAGTCACTATATTTAGACTGTAGCATAAGGGAGTGAAAATGTCAGTGATGAAAGAGTATTCAGACTATATCAAGTACACACAGATCTTAAGAGCCGAGTCTGTCTCACTTTTGGTTTTGCATCTCCTGTCTCTAGCACAGTACCTGGCATTTGGTAGGTGTTGAATAAATGTTTGTTGGAGAAATGGGTGAAAATTGCAAAGAGGCAAATTTAGATTTGATATCAGGAAAGGTAAAAAAAGTTTGCCCTTGCTGGAGGTTTTCAAACAGAGGCTAGATGACCACTGGTCTGGGATATTATAGTGAGCATTCTTTTCGGGGTGTGGGTTGGAATAGATCTGAAATTCTGTGATTCTGTGAAGGTTGTCTTTCTATGAAGGTTATCAAAGAAAACAAAGTCTTTCTTGAGATAACAAAAGGAGAAGACAAAGAAGAAAAAGGATGTGAAAAAGTAGAGAGAAATCCTAACCTGTATCATGAGGTAAGAGAGTGGTACTCACAGGGTTTACTGCTATTCTCCAGTAGGTATGCCACATACTGTATAAAGTTCATGCTTATAATGATACACAAATGTGTGAGTCTCCTCGCTATCTCATCAACATAAACCTTCAGAGTGACATAATTCTACATGGCGGAGAAAAATACCGTGCCATGAGCAAAAACAAAAAAAAATAGACCCACTAGGCTGATGTAGAAATAATAGGAAAATGTGACCCAGAAAAAGAAAGGAAGAACCATTGAACCCTGGAAACTAAATAAAAGATATGTGAATCTGTCATAGTGATGACTGGAGATTCCTGATTGGTTGCATCTGGTAACATTCCTGATGATTCATGTGGGATGATTTAAATGATTACCACCAGCAGGATGCATTACTAAGGATTATGAAGATCTTTTTGGGGGGAGATGAAGACTTTAGAATTGCAGATTGCATTATCATAACAGGTTCAGAAGAGAAAGGTATATTTGAAAAATGATTTTTTTTTATTGCTAAGAAGACGAGATTTGGATTTATGGTTGTTCAATGATTCTTAAATTATCTTTACCTGTTTTACAAGTCAGTTGCTTTTCTTATTAGCTGCTTTGATTATATCTTGTTCTATTTTTCCCATGTCTTGATTTTGTTTAAATATTTCTTGTTTTCTCCTGGAATCATTGATTTCTATTTGGTCTATCTTAGCTTTTAGGGTACCTCTTACTTGGCTAAGGTTTGTGATTTTTTGAGCTCTTTATTTTCCTTCCAATTCTTTTCTCCAGTGTTTTTATTTTGTAATCTCTTGCTTCATTTCTTCTAGGCATTCATATAGCTCTTATGAAAAATCTATTTTTTCCTTCGAGTTGAGACTTATTATTATTACATAGCTGTTCCGTATTTCTTGGGGGAATCTATAGATCTACAACATTAAAAAGAAATATTGCTTGACACTTACTAGCTGTGTGACCTTGGGCAAGTCACTTAACCCCAATTGTCTTGCCTTTCCCCCTCCAAAAGAAAAATATTAGTTGGTGTGTTCTTTGGTTTACTCATCTCTCCAG
Source organism: Trichosurus vulpecula (assembly GCF_011100635.1). Taxonomy (NCBI): domain Eukaryota; kingdom Metazoa; phylum Chordata; class Mammalia; order Diprotodontia; family Phalangeridae; genus Trichosurus; species Trichosurus vulpecula. The sequence continues at coordinate 108,003,012 of NC_050578.1, read as the reverse complement.
CCTTAGTTTCTGACTTGGGGCTTTATGCTGGGGCCAGACTCCTCCTGCTACTGTACTTTTAGGTAAAAGAGTTGACCTTGCTTGCTCTCCCCCTGGTTCATGTAGGTTCTTGTGCTGACCCCCCACTTCCTAGGGTCAAGCCCCCATGAATCTTTGAGAGTCAGAGAGTCACTGCATCTTCAAGGCCCTCTATGACATCTCAGGACAGAGTTCTTCTAGGGATGTTGGAGCCCCTGGGTGCTTGAAGTATCCCAGTCTGAGCACTGCTATGCCATTCTGGTCATGCCTACTCTCTATAGGGCTTCTAAGGCCTCCACCCTGGGTTTTTCTAACCATACCGAAGCTTTCTTATGTTCTTGCTGACTCTTGACTCAAAGTTGACTCTTGACACATATAGCCAGAGCTACACGTATCTCTGGTCTGTCTTTGATTAATCTGGGAGACTTGGGGCTTGTTTGCCCCTTCCTGAGCTGGTTTGGTTAGTTGGTGTAACAACAACCTGGCTAGCAGCTGCTGCAGCTGTGTAAAACCAACAACAACCAGCATACGGAAGGCCACTAACACAGGTTCTTTGATCTGCTTTACTAAGGAAAGTAACGTTAAGGCATTAACAATCTTACTTTAATCCAACATACAAATGTCATTCACTTAGTTCAGGAGGGAAAGTCAGCACCCTGAACTTCAGAGAAAATACAAACAAATTACAAACATATATACAAATTACAAACAAACATAAACAGACCAAATCACAAGTCATAGTTACCAGGAAAGCATCAACATATGGGTTTACAAGATGGGGCTCTTAAAATGGCTGCCCAGAGTCCCACGCCACTCTTCCAGTGACTGAAAGCCCCAAGGGAGAATGCCAACCTCTGGGTTTATATATTCTGTTCAAGGTCAAAGGGCGTCACAACATATGACTCGCCCATGTGACCTAAAAGCGTCACAAACCCACAGAGCCTAAAAGCTTCTGGCTTCACAAATATGTGACTCAAACCCATGTAAACTAGGCTTTCCCTCAAGGCAAGGAATTCATCAAAGACTCCTGATTTAATCAAAGAAGCAAAGGCCAGACTCTTCAAGGGAACTTGATTAAATAAGTGCTAAAAGGGAAAACAGTAAAAGAAAGTCCCACCTTAATTACTGATACCATTGGCCCCCTTTCCTGTTGCCCTTTGACGATCTGTGGTGAATTTTAGGTTTTTGCTGTACTTATTGGGAGCTGGGTGGTCTGCCTCCTTTCAGGTTGTCCTCTTGGTTGAAAAAGGAGATTTGGATTTCTGTATACAATTTAAAATATAGAAATGGTGAATTCTTATACTTCCTAGGGTACCAGTGGCCTAATGATCACCCCTTCTGATCTCACGTCTATTCTGGACATCATAACAGGATTAAAGAACATGGGTCTAGTACAATTTCAGCATATCAACTTATTTTTTTCCTCCTCCTGAAGAAAACATACCTAGATGCTTCCTGATGTCTGAAATTTTGTCCCCCATGTCTAGAATGCACTCTTCCCCACCTCTGCCTTTTAGAAACCCTAACCACTTTTAAATGGGTGGTGCAGTAGATAGGGTGCTGGGCCTGAAGATAGGAAGACACATCTTTCTGTGTTCAAATCCTTCCTCAGACACTTACTAGCTGTGTGACCCCTGGGCAAGTCATTTAATCCTGTTTGTCTCAGTTTCCTCATCTGTAAAATGAGCTGGAGAAGGAAATGGCAAAATGGCAAACCACTCCTGTATCTTTGCCAAGAAAACCCCAAATGAACTCGTGGAGAGTAAGACACAGTTGAAACGACTGAACAACAAAAAAGTTACTTTTAATGCTCAGTTTGTGCACTACCTCCTATGACAACCCTTTCATGTCTCTCTAGTTGTTAGCACTTTCTCTTTCCGTAGGATTATACTATAAATATCTTCTGCACGCTGCATCTCCCCAGTGGAATTTAAGCTCTTTGATGATGGGATTTAGGGGTTAGTTTTGCTTTCTTATCCTCATTACCTATGTAGCATGCTGCCTTGTACATAATAGATACTATGAACCTATTATGTATAATAGGCATAGATAAAAAACATTAATAAATGCTTGAGGAATTGAATTATATTGGAGACCTTTTTCATTTCATAACAATCAAATAGAATCGATCAACTAATAAATATGACTAAGGGCAGATCTCTGTTTTAGTTAAGGGCTAGGGATGAAGAGAGCAGAATGGAAACCAGAGACAGGTTCGATTCTTTAGATGAGGAAACTGAGGTGCCAAAAGACTAAGTAATTTGCCAGGGTCACCCAGACTGCAAAATTTCAACTCGGGTCTTCCTGACTCTGAGTCCGGCACTCTCATCTACTAAGCTATGCTGCCTGAAGGGTTTAAAGAGAAGGCCTGGGAGTGATGATAAAGAAAATAAGTGTAATTAGGAGACTGGCCAGTGAAAGTCCAGTCCTTGGAGTATATGTGAATTTGTGCTTCCTGAGTTATACTGAGCATGTGCAACATTCTATCCTTGCTGCCAATCCAATATGGCTTTGGGGAACCAATTTCTGGCCATAAATCGCTGAAGAATTGGGACTATGTGATGATGATGATACTCTGGCTGGCTGAGGGCCAAGAAGAGCTAACAATTCTAGAGAGGATGAATTGGAACTTGGTGTATGTTCAAAAGTTCAAATGAGAGAATATGATCTGGTGGTTTTGGATCAAGGAAAACTACTGTGAGTTGCTGGATAGGAAGAGGAAGAGAGACAGCCTGATTTCCCCATCCAGATGCCGAATGTCCATGAATTGTACACCTCTTTCTTTTGTCTCTTTCACATTTATTCTTTCTTGATATGAGGCTGATGTGTATCTGGAGATAAAATTGACTGGGTTATTACTTTGTATGCTTTGAAAGTTTGAAGGTCCTTCAGGGGTCCTTTAAGCAGCTGGAGCCAGTAGCAGAGACCACTGGAGGTGTCAGCAGTAGTAGCTGAGTCCAATGAGGAGTAAGCTCTGAGAATCAACCTCCTTGATCGATCGGCCAAGATGTTGTATCTCTCAAGGAGCCAGCCCAACTAAGGAGGGAACATCTATCAGCAAAGCCACATACGGAAGTGAACTTACTGGGGACTCTGAGCCAGGAAAAGTTCATTCATGCCCAGGAGTTATACATGTTCCTCGTATATGTGTCTTACCACAGTGCTTTAAGTACGTGTCCACTATTTTCTATGTGGACTCTGTGACGAGTATGGGAGAATAAGCCTCTGATTTAAAGAATTTTTTTTAAGCTTGAACCCACTCTTCTGAAGGACCTTGTGTGTGAGAAATGAGAAAATGTGCCTCTGGACTGGGGGAGATTTTTGTAACTTCTTCCTTCCTATATCTTCTCAGCAACTATTCCTCTTGTAAGGCTAATTGATGTCAACTGCTTAATTGCTATGGGGCAGAGGGGTGGGGGTGGGGGGTGAGTGTGAAGCACACTGGGTGGAGGCCTGTGAGCAATAGTAGTAGAAGACACAATCCCTACAATTCTAAGAGGAGGAATATCATTCTCCCAGGATTCATTCTGTCAGGTTGGGAGAGTGAGCCAGAGAGGGTGCTACTCAAATGTCAGTGACTTTTCCTTTTTGCCTTGGGATGGCCTGGTTTACTTTCAGCTAACAGAAATTCTAGGCAAACTAATTTTATCTCATTGATTTATAAACATTTTGCTTGTTGTGTTTTTTAAAGGGTCAAATTCATAATGAAGGAGCTGAGCTCCTGGAGGATTTGTTAATCTAGATATCACTGTCTTGTCATTTTCAATAAAAGTCCAGGGCCATGTAAGTAAATAGGATCATTCAGAGTATACACAACAACCGACTTTCCTTAAAACCGTAAATGCTTTCCTTATTACCAGCAACCACATAACAATCTATCCAGTTCAGTTCCATCAATTAAATTAATCCCATGAAATAAAACTTGAGATAAAGATGATATCTGAAATCATTTTTATTCATGGCTAGAGACTACAGAGATTCTTTTGACAAGCCCTTAAAAATCTTATGGGTGATGTTGAAAACTTCAATGTACAAGAGCTGATTCGGTTTGGGGGGAGGGTGGGGAGCAACCTGATAGAACAGTTTCTGCCCAGAGAACACTAGAGCAGCAAACCCCCAAGCAATACCAAGGCAATTTGAGTTATCACATGCTCATTACCTGAATTTTCTAATGCTTAACAATTGAGAAATATGAATATGCAAAGCTTGTAGCTGTTGGGCCTCTGTCTCATTCAACTTCTCTTGCTTCTGAAGGATAGTCACTGTGCCCCTGGCTTCCCAGGTTCTGTCTTCCTGAATCCCCAAAGAAAGCTGAAAGGGAGGGGGCCAGTATTATTTTGTTTTTATTTTTTTCCAAGCTGAAATAGGATTTTTTTCCTTTGTGGTGAAGCAGTGTTTCTCCTACACTGGGTAGAAACTGTTACTGCTATATGCCTAAAATATTTTATGTCATAAAATTCTAAACTAGGATTTTGGAAATCATACCCCTTAAGGCATTTGTGGATGAGTCATTATCAAAAAGTAATCTAGAGTCATATCTAGCCATCCACCTTTCCAGTGAATTTGTACCTTCTCCTTCACTCCCACCACTTCCTAGTTCTGGAAACATGATCAAATCAATGCTGCCATTGCTTCTGGAAGGGATTTGTCTGGTCTATCTACTATGATCCCAATCAGCATCACAGTAACTTTCAGGATGGAAATATCCCACCCTGGCCACTACTCCCCTGGTTTCATATTGTCTCTTCCTATTGGAATATAAGCTCCTTAAGGCTGAAGACCATCTTTGTATTTGTATTTTCGGATCTTAGCACAGTGCTTGGCACATAGTGAGCATTTTATCAGTATTTTTTCGTTCATTAGTTCATTGGGAAGTGGGGGACTACAGATGTGGAATGTTGGACATGCAGAAGTTGGTTTTGCTTTTCTTTGTTGTAAGGGGAGGTTTAGTAGCGTTGGTGGTATTGGTGGTCGCAATGGAGGAGTGGGTGTGATAGGTAGGTATATTGGAAAATGACTATTAGGTAAAAAATGAAATACATTAATTTTAAAAATAAACTAATCTAAGAAGTAGATGGAACTAGTTATATGAGCACAAAAGGATGCAAGCATTCCCTGGGTTCAGGGATGTCCCTCTGATAGGTATTAATTTTGTCTCTGTCTTTATTCACAGTACAGTTTTAATTTCAGCTCTGGCAAACTCATGCTTATACCCACATCCACCCTCACCCCCACACATACTGTCCTTTATCTCCTTTCTTTTTCCTTATTCTTTTCCAACTCTTGCCCAGATAGCCAAGAACAGCTCTCCTTTCTCTCTGTCTGTCCCTCTCCTCCCTCCCTCTCTCTGCCTCTCCCTCTGTCTCTCTGTGTGTGTTTCTCTTTGTCTCTCTCTCTGTCTTTCTCTGCCTGTCTATCTGACTGTCTGTCTCTCTCTGCCTCTCTGTCTCTCTGTCTCTGCCTAAAAGGGCCAGGGTCTCTCACCAGTCACCCTGGTGAATATCAGGCCACTGGACCCAGAAGGCTCTGGAGGAGAAAGTTAGGCTGGTGACCTCGCACAGCCCTCCCTCACTCAAATCAAAGTCAACTGCAAGTCATGTCATCATTTCCCTGATGTCATGGTCCTCTTCGAAAACAAAGGACAAATACAACAACCCGTCTCTGTCTCTCTGTCTCTTTGTCTCTGTCTCTCATTCACTCTTCAGCTTCTTCTCTTCTTCCTCTCTACCTTTTTGGGTTTCATTTTTTAAACAAAACAACATTCTCATTTTGGCCGGTAAGTGGGAAAGCAATGCTAGTGACACATGCCTATACTGAGAAAAAAGAAAGCCACATTGTTGTTTGTTGTTGTTTTAAATGTTTTTACATATTTTTTATCTTTTTATATTTAAATGTTTTTGCACATTTAGAAGTATAGTAGGAAAAGCACTAGATCTACAGTCAGAAAATTTGGATTCAAATCCTGATTCTTTTATTTAATATCTAAGAGATCTTGGGTAAGTCGCTTAAATTTGTTGGGTCTCAATTTCCTCCCCATTAAAATGAGAGGATTCAATTAGATGTTCTCTAAGATCACTTCAAGCTCTGAAGTCCTGTGATCCTTTGGAAATAAAGAATCAGTGTCTTAGGTCTTTAGAGCCCCTGAAAGTATATAGAAATCCATTTCATAATCTCCATAGAACATTCCATCTAAAAGCCTACTTTTCCTCTAGCACCATCTGAAATAACATTATTTATTATTCATTTATACTGTTTTTATGTTCTCTTTTCTAGTGTAGAAAGTGTTGTTTTCTATGATCTTTGACTACAAGTATCCTGTATTTCAGTGACAAAGCTTTGGAGACAAATACAGGAGATGGGCTTTTGTGGGCTAGCCTGGGAATCTAAGCACAACTTTAACATTCCTTTTATAGGAAAAAGGCAGTAAGTACCCCCCAAAATCCATTTTTAAATGAACTTTTGAAATGAAGCATGTTAACAATATGGATGATTTCCTACGTCCTTCCAAACAGCCTAGGAAATCATTAATCCCAACTGCCATTTCGTAGATGAAGATACTTGTTAAGCCCAAAGAAGCAAATTGATTTTTCCAGTGTTGCAGAGGCAATAAACATGAAAGCTCATGTCCTTTAATTCAATTGACAAAAGTATCCTTAAATAAGTTGATGTCTCTGCAAATAAAAATGGAAGGTGGGTTCTAAGACTATGGATTTAGAGTCCAACAAATCTAAGAAATCATTTAGCCCAACCTCTCCATTTTAGTTGAGCAATTATTTGGGTAAGAGAATCAATATGAAGAGACTGAATAATTCAGATTCTCTGAAATCTTTTTCTTCAATTAAAAAGTCTATGTAGGAGACAGACATAGCTAGCACTCAGGATCAGACAGCTAACAGTTGTCTAAGCAGGTCATTGCAAAAACAGCTCAGGGCATACATTATGACCAGGTAGGATTTATACCAGGAATGCAAGGCTGGTTCAATATTAGGAAAACTATTTATAATTGACCATATCAATATCAATAACAAAAACAAAAAAACCCATATGATTATCTCAATAGAGGCAGAAAAAGTTTTTGACAAAATATAACACTTATGCCTATTTTAAAAAAAACCCACAAACCACTAAAGAGTATAGGAATAAATGGAGCTTTCCTTATGCCAAGTAGTATCTATCTAAAATGTTCAGCAAGCATCTGTAACGGGGATAAGCTAGAAGTTTTCCCAATAAGATCAGGGGTGAAGCAAGGATGTCCACCATCACCACTATTATTCAATATACTACTAGAAATGTTAGCTATAACAGTAAGAGGAGAAAAGGAAATTGAAGGAATTACAATATGCAATGACAAAATAAAACTTCCACTGTTGGCAGATGGTATGATGGTATACTTAGAGAATCCTAGAGAATCAGCTAAAAAACTAGTAGAAAGAATTAACAACTTCATCAAAGTTGTAGGATATAAAATAAACCCACATAAACCATCAACATTTCTGTATATTACCAACAAAGTCCAGCGGGAAGGGGCCAGATTTGAATTCAGGTCTTCCTGACTCCAGAACAGCTAGGAGGTACAGTGGATAGAGTGCCAGGCCTGGGTTCAGTAAGACATCTTCATGAGTTCAAATCTGTCATCAGGCACATACTAGCTGTGTGACCCTGGGCAAATCACTTAACTCTGTTTGCCTTAGTTTCCTCATTTGTGAAATGAGCTGGAGAAGGACATGCAAACCACTTCAGTATCTTTGCCAAGAAAACCCTGAATGGGGTTACGAAGAATCGGACATGATGGAAATGACTGAACAGCAATGACAACTTCCTGACTCTAGGCCTGGCACCATACCTACTGTACCACCTAACTGCCCTTAGCAGAACTAAGATTTAGATTTAGGTCAAGGTGACTTTGCTCCAGTTCACTGAAGTACAGAAGGCATTGGCATGATTGGTACTTCTTCAGCAGGTAGAAACAATCGAGTTTAGCACCTAGTTAGTAAGAATAATTAGTTAAAATATACAGACACCAGATGATGCCTTCTTCCCCTTCTCCTGCAACCCCTCTGCCACTTCATGGATGTGGAGAGCACTCCACTACTTCTATCTCTTCATTTGTTTCCTGATCATAGGTTCCCAGGGGAACACGTTCCTGACCCAGCTGTATTCTTTTCCCATACAGCAACCTTACCAGCAGTAGCCCCAGGGGTATCACAGACTATCAGCCTCAAAGGGGCTTTGTGTCCCAAAGTCTGAGGGTTTTAATCTCCCTCCACTGCTTTTTCCAGACATATTTTGTTGTGTTTGCCCTGGGTACAAGAATGATGATTATGGTTCTGTTGGAATTTGAACCTAGGTCCCCTGGCTTTACACCTAGCATTCTTTCCACTGAACCATGGTTATTTCTCATACTTTGGGTAAATTCTTCAGAGATTAGGTGAAAAAGTGGGAGAAAGGAATGAAGGTCCAACAGTTCTTAGGATCTTATACAACCAGAACCTAGAAAACATGGGCACCAGAGAGACAAATCCTCCCCCTCCCATTTAGCCATGGGGATTTTCAGAAAGGGACAAGTAAGACTGCAATTCCACCTTATGAGCCTCAACTTAACCATCCTGTTCCAGGAAGTGGTATGGAAACTGAAGAAGCTGCACCAATAATCTTTAGGGATTCCACTATGGACAAGAAATTAGGCTTCTAAGCTTGGTCCAGAAAAACGAAGGGTCAGCTAGGGTTTTTTTTTTGCATGAATTCTATAATATTTTTTGAAATTAAATATTATTCAATCCAGTGACAGTGGTCTTCTTTGCACAAGAAGCTCCATCTCCCAATTCCTGGCATTTTCACTGGATGTCTCCCATACAAGGAATGACCTCCCTGGTTATCTCTGCATCTTGGCTTCCCTGACCTCCAGTCACAGCTAAAATGATAATTTCTACAGGAAGCCTTTGTAATACATCTTAATTTTAGCACCTTGCCTGTATTAATTATTTCTTATTTATCCTGTATATAACTTATTTGTATGTAATGATTTGTGTGTTGTCTTCCTCATTAGATTATAAGCTCCTTGAGGGCAGGGATTATCTTTTGCTTTTTTTTTTTTAATCCTTGGGACTCAGCACATAATAGGAGCTTAATAAATGTTTGTTGATGGACAGTTTTGCCTGATCTACACTTCCCGGTGTATCTGTCCTCTTTGCCCCTCTCAGTCGTTTTAATAAAGAATAAAAAAAGGAGGAGGAAAGGTTTAGCAAAAATAACTCATATAAAAAAAAATGACGTATGTTGCTGTTGCAGTGCAACTGTTTTTCAGTTCTGTCCAACCCTTTATGACCTCAGTTGGGGTTTTCTTGGCAAAGATACTAGAGTGGTTTGCTATTTCCTTCTCCAGTGGATACAATGGATCCGTTTTGTCAGTCAATAACAGGTTAAGTGACTTGCCCAGGGTCACATAGCTAGGAAGTATCTGAGGCTAGATTTGAACTCAGGTCTTCCTGACTCCAGGCCCAGTGCTTTATTCACTGGGCCACCAGCTGCCTCATGATATTGTATGCAGGGCTGTATATCCACAGTTCCCCACATTCCTAAAGAAGTGTGTTTAGAAAGGGTGTACGTTCACACAAATCTTATTTGGGGCCAAGCTTGGTCATTATTATTTCAAATCATTCAGTTTCTTTGTTTTGGTTTTTGTTGTTTCTTTCACTTATATTTGTAATACTCCATCTGGGCTACTCCATTAAATTAAATTCACGCTTGCAGGTTGGATCCACAAAAGTATAACTTCTTAGTACCTTGCAGGCTTCCTACCATCTCCTGACCTTACCTTTCAGAACTCAAAAAAAGTCATAGACATCCTAGACACAACCATAACAGGATACTCACTGGCGTATATACATAAGATTGAGAATGACCTACACAAAGAAGCAGCCACATGTTCATACCTATAGGCTCATACAGTTCACTCTTCTTGTATAACCCCTGAGTTCCACCTCAGCAGCTAGTTAGGGAACCCATTATCATATCCCTTTGTAAACCGATGAGTTATTGGATCTTCTGGCTCTGGTCCAGACAGATGAAATAACCCAGAGGAGCTAAGCCAACCTAGCAGTATTTCAAACAGACAGTGTGGCTCACTAAGAAGAGTGCCACTTGGGGAAGGGGGAAGGGAGGGAGGGAGGCAGAGAAAATTTAAAACTCAAAAGCTTGTGGAACTGAATGTTGAAAACTAAAAACAAACAAATAAATAAATAAGAAAGAATTCCAGACTGGATTCAGAAGACCTAGGTTTGAACCCCCACTTTGCTATTGGCGTGCATTTTCAGGCAAATTACTTTAATTCTTTGTTCCTTAATTGCCTCCTCCAAAACTTGACGAGGGTAGGACTAGCTGACCTCTAAGATCCTTTCCAGCTCTGAATCTATTATCTTATTATTCAACTGATGGGTAGCCACTTCAATCCAGACTAGTAATGAGAAGACCAAGTCCCTCTAGGTCTGAGTGGAGAAACATTTTGAGTTTGCATAAAAGGCTTTGTCAAATGTTTTACTCAAATCTAGGCAAATTATATCTATAGCATTCCCCTGATCTAGGAGAGGTATGATGGTTAAAGAGTTAGACTTAGATCCAGGAAGACCTGGATTCAAATCCCACCTCCGACACCTAGGGACTGTGTGACCCTGAGTGAGTCACTTAACCTCTCAATGCTCTAGGTGACTCAATAATGATGAAGATGATGATGATGACGATGATGATACTGATGATTATAGCTAGTGTTGTTCAGGAGATCAGACTCCAAAATCTGAAATAGTTCTAAAAAGAAATTTATTAGGTCATTTGGTAGAGGAGAGCAAGCTAGAAAGGAGGTGTGGCTCCCTCTCAGGCTCTGAAAGTTGGACTCTATATAGGATTTAGATAAGGGTTCTTGCATATGAACCACCCATATGCAGTTGAGCAATTTTGCCAATAGGGCAAATTGAAAGGTTTTGAAAACAACTGATGGATATCAGTAAATATAAATGTTCAATAAAATTTGGGTAAAGCCAAAACACACGCTTGGGTGGATCCAAGACCTGGGTGAACCCCAAATCCCTTGTAGCCATCTCCAGCTTTCTTAGAGAGTTACTAGGATCAGGGCAACTCTGGCTTCAAACAACCTCAAATCACATAAAGTTGGATTTAGACAGTCTAATAATATGTTTTCTGATCAATATAACAAATGATAACTAATATCCACATTAACATTTAAGGTTTGCAAAGTGTTTTACATACCTACATCTCACTTGGTCCTTTGAAATTATAAGTTTCAGAGAAGGTGTCAACCTACATTGGTAAAGGGAATTCTTCACCAAGAGTTCCCTATGCTAATGAAATTACATCTCCAGTCTATCCCCATTTCCTAGTAGTAGTCTAGTAATTCTGTCAGAACAAAAGGGGGAGGGGAAGGAGAATGAGATTAGTATCATATAATCTACCTTGAAGAAGTAAATTTTATTCAAAGGTATCATTTCCAAAAAATAATGGCTCTGCTCCTTCATAGTAAGATACCTTGGGTGACTGAAGTAGAAAGCATGTTATGGGGTTTCCTGTCTAATAGACAAAACTCAGGAATGACTCATGACCTCCCTACCGGAAGTCTTCCTTAGTGTTGACTTTAGAGTCATCTTAGTACCTACCAAGACTTTACAACCATCAACAGAGGTGTAGATGCTCAGGTATCATCACCGGCCTTGCCCATTCTCTTGCTACTGGGGTAGCTGCCCAGCTGTCATAATCATTACGCTCCCCTTGGGGATTACAGAGGTTTGAGGCATAGGAAAGTTTAAGATTCCAAACCTGATGTGAGGAGTCCTAGGTTTGTTTTTAGGCTTAGAGGTCAGAACTCAGGTGGCCTGAGAACTTGGGGCTACTGTTATTACTATAGCATGGCTGTCACAGGCTTGCTATAAGGAAAACCCTCATCAGTTTTAAGGCATATTCTCAACATGAACTGTTGTTATGTAGGGTTTTGTGTGCTGGTCTGGAAACTAGACCACCATTTATAGTATAATCTCTGTGGGAAAAATACATTCGCAGTTCTAAATAACTCACTTCCATATGAAACACTGGAACACAATTCGATCTTAAGTTGAGGACTGCCTAAAAGGGGGATTCTTAACCTGGGATACATGAACTTGTTTTTATATTTCGATAACTGTATCTCGGTGTTCTTTATAATCCTATCTGTTTTATCTTATGCATTTCATTTATTTATTTATTTTATGCAATTTATTCATCGTTCTGAAAAGGGATTTATCATTTTCATGAGACTGCCAAAAGAGTCTAGGATGCAAAAAAGATTGTGTGTTGTTAAGTCGTTTCAGTCATGTCCAACTCTTCATGACCCTATTTGGGGTTTTCTTGGTGAAAATAGTAGTGGTTTGGTATTTCCTTCTCCAGCTCATTTTACAGATGAGGAAACTGAGGCAAATAAGGTTATGTGACTTGTCCAGAGTCACATAGTTAATAAGTGTCTAATGTGAGATTTGAACTTAAGAAAATCAATCTTCCCAACTTCAGGCCAGGCCGATCTATCTACTCCACCACCTACCTGCCTAAAAAGTGAAGTGCCCCAACCTATAATCAGTCATTCTCAGAAAAATCAGCAGATGTTACTTTTAAGCTCTAGTTGTTGTCATGGATGAACTCTCTTTGGCAACTATTCTTTGGTCAGACAGCTAGAGGCCTGTCTGTTGGTAATTGTTTGCTCTGTTTATATTGTCTCTGTTTGTAATTTCTGTTTGTATTTGCTCTGAAGTTCAGGGTGCTGGCTTTTCCCCCTGCATTAAGTGAATGATGCATGTATGTTTGATTAAAGTGAGATTGTAAACCCCTTAAAATTGCTTTCCTTAGAAAAGCAGACCAAAGATCCTGTGCTAGCAGCCTTCCTGTGTGCTGGTGTTGTTGGTCTTACACAACCACAGTAGTGGCAAGCAGCCTTGTTGTTACAAGTAGTTCTTCTGGAGGAGAAGAAAATAAAAAATTTACAAAGCTGGGAGGCTCTAGCGGTAACCCAGAGTCTCCTCTGGTCAAATCACACAACACTTTTCTAGTGAGTGAGAGCCCCAAACCAAAATGCTAAACTCCGAGTTTATATACCTCTTTCAGAGTCAAAGGGCATCACAACCATGGCACTCAAAGTCATGTGATACTTCTTCAGGGATAACAAGCCTATGTGAACTAGGCTTTCTTCTTTCTTAAGTAGGTCAAAGGCTCTTGACTCAATCAAAGAAACAAAGGCTAGACTCATCGAAGGCACTTGATTACCTCAGTGCTTCAAAAGAGAAAACAGTAAAAAAGAGTCTCCCACAATTACCATTACCCTACTGTTACTCTTCACAAAATCTAATTCTGTATCTTTGATCACATCCATCCATTCCCCTCATTCCCAACTCCCTACTCACCCTTTTAGAAGACCTTGTATGAGCAAGGGTTGAATCTCTGTGTTGACATAACTCTCAAATTTAAATCTCCAGCCCTGATCTCTCATCTAAACTCTAGACTTGTACGACCATTTAGAATAATTGTAACAATTTTTCCCTCTGGAGGGGGAGGTACAAAAAACAAACAATAAAAACCTCTTGGACTATGTGAATATCCCTGGCAGGCTATTGATTTATCAGCACCTACTGACCTATATGCCTACTTTCTTACCCTTATAAGATACTTGAGTATGACCTACATTCAGATTGAGGGTACCCTTGATGAAAATAGGAAAAGGGAACAGATAAGCTTTCCCAAATAATTGTCTATAGAAGACCACCTCTTTTTAGATATGCGACTGACTGTAAAGGTCCAGAGAATCCAAGAACCCAATGTATATATTGTTTGTTAATTATTTTTGCTGTTCTCTTAGTAGAGTAAAATCTGTTCTTAAATGTGCTCCTCCAACAAGGAGTATTTAAGCATATGTTAAGATAAGAGTCCTTAAAAAATGAAATGAGAAAAATAATTTTGCTATTGCCCCCCAGACCACCTACCGTGCCACCGCCCTTTCTCTTCATGCATAATTGAGGGGAGCCCTTGCTGTGGAGAAGGAGCTTACTTTCCTTGCCACAACCAATACCAACTGTAGCCATCATCCCAGGAAGCAATTTATATGGAAATGAGCTCTGGCAACTTTTTGTGCAGGATGGTAAGTCTCAGCAGACATAGCTATTGGAGAGCTAGCAGGGGTTCCCAAAGTGGGTGATACTGCCCCCCTGGGGAGGGTGCTGGAATGATCCAGGGGTGGTGGTGGTAGTAGCCTTGGGTGCAATTGGGAGGTGTTACATAAAAATAAGGGGTGGTGGAAATATAAGGAAAGAAAAGAAGAGAAAAAAACTTTGAAAAAACTGTTCGTACATGTTTCATCTATTGTGTGACAGAGTTAAAGTCATAGTGGTTACATCATTTTCCAAATAAACACACAAAATGCAAGTTATAACTGATCAATGGTCAAGTCTGCCAACCCCGTCTTAACAAGCAAGTGTTGATAGGAGAGCATGTTGTGCATTGTCAGGAAGTCCAGCATGCATCAACAAGAATATGTGTGTGTAATGACTTGTTTATAATACAATCCTATACGGTTACATGATGCAATTTTGCACCATCAAAATTTCAAAGCAGGAAAAAACTCACAAATTTACTATAAATTATTAAATTTAAGATGTTGTACCAGCAAGGCAATAGTCACAACATTGACTATAATTGTGAATATGCTTGTGTAGTTCTGTGTTACAAAAATAAGAGACTGTCCATATAGTAGGTAGAAGAAGTAAAACATTTATTCAGACACCAAAGAACCAAATCCCCAAGCCAATAAGTCCAATCCATCAAAGTAGCAAAAAATTCAATACACAGATTGTCATTTAAAAAAATATTTTTTGAAATGACACAAATTAAAAAAAAAGTTAAAGAGTTAAAGAAAGTAGATTTCTGGGGGGCGGGTTGGTAGAGTAATTTTCTTTTTTTTTTTTGAAAAGGGGGTTGTAGGCCAAATAAGTTTGGGAACCTCTGATCTAGGCTGTTGTTGCTGAGGTATGTCTCTATGAATGTAGGAACACGGAGATACGTGTCTGCCAATGTATTTCCATCTTAAGTGTTTGCTGTTCAATGAAAGGGCCTTTTTAGCCCATTGGATTGTCAACTCAGTCTCACTAAATTGTAGCCTTATACTTTGGATCAGTGTGCATCTTGGCCTGGAACACTTGTAAAGTGCCAGAAGTGCATAGAAGTCATAAATCGTTGACAAGTCTTGGGAAAGTCTGTCAAGTGTTAGATAGTAAACCCCTCTAGAATGTCATTATTCAAACTCAGATTATCTGATTCTAGGTCTGTTGGTCTTTCTAATAACCATGTGAATCACTGTTTACCATACAAGTACTTGGGTAAAGAACTACTATGAAGTGACCTGCCTGCCCGTAGTCCTGAAGGAGACCAAGGCTAAGAACAGAAAGGTCAGGGGTGAAAGTGACAGTACATCTTCTAGGCATCTAAATATTCTTGTTTTGAAGCATTATCACTATTTTCTCTGGTATCAGCTGCGTTGTATTGGGTTTAAAGAGAAGAAGGATAGCTGCATTATTGGTGATCATGTAGCCCCTCAACTGCAAGGGGAAATCCAGAAGGAAGGAAGGAAAAACAAAGGGCAGAAATTAGAATTAAAGAATCCTTTATGACCAAAAGCCTTTTAATTGGTTGCTGGGCCAGAACTGAGTTGAGGGTGCCTATGAAAGGCACAAACAGACAGAAGCCCTCTCTTCCATAGTTGTGAACTAGGCAAGAAATGTCAGCATTTGAGTGCGGAGGGAGATGCACCAGTTGCCTGCCCACCATATGGCTACCACGAATACGTAGAACTTAGGTTTCTTCTGTCCCTGAGGAATCTTTTATTTCCTCATTTTAGGTGAAGAATGGTCTAAGTTATAATCTTGTGAGTTT
The DNA here is from genome assembly GCF_011100635.1 of Trichosurus vulpecula. Classification (NCBI taxonomy): domain Eukaryota; kingdom Metazoa; phylum Chordata; class Mammalia; order Diprotodontia; family Phalangeridae; genus Trichosurus; species Trichosurus vulpecula. Next base: position 107,987,046 of record NC_050578.1, on the reverse strand, counting down.
CAAAAGGTCAAAAGAGCCATCAGAGGTTCAACAACCGAAGTCTGTGGGCAGCAGTGGAGTCCAGTGAGAAGCCAGCACTAAGGAGCTACCTGCTGGATTCATCTCAGCAGTGAAACAACCCAGCAGCTGAGATTCCATGTACTGCAAGCAAACTAGAAACTTGTCTGTCAGTTACCTAACACCTGGAAGCCAGGGTAGTTTGGATCAATACTCCTCAAGGACGGAAGTGGTAGATGAAAGTGGGCTTCTGGTTTGGGAAGTTATTGTACTTTGGTTCTTGCTATCTTTTTTCAGTAAATATCCTTTTGTAGAAATTGATTATTGTTAATCAGTTAATTGTTATTGAGGAGATATTTCCAGGTTAACTGATATTAGGGAGATATTTAACCTTGGGGAGTGATAACTGGTTGATGATATTGGGGGAATACTTTGGATGGGGACTTATAAAAGATGGTATTAGAAATGTTACCCCCACCAACCTAACAAGGTTATCCTGAGAACTCGGAGGGGAGTTGGTGGAACTGTGAACTGATCCAGCAATTTTGGAGATCAGTCTGGAATCATGTCCAAAGAGTTAAAAAACTGGGTATACCCTTTGACTCAGCAATGCCAATACTAGGTCTGTTTCTCAAGGTGATCAGGACAAAAGGAGAAGAACTTACATATTCTAAAATATTTATAGGAGCTGTCTTTGTGGTGGCAAAGAACTGGAAATTGAGGGGATGCCCATCAGTTGGGGAGTGGCTTAACAAGTTGTGGTATGGATTGTGATGGAATACTACTGCACTCTAAGAAATGATAGGCTGATTAGTTTTTGAAAAAACATGGAAAGACTTGTTTAAATGATGAATGTGAAATGAGCAGAACCAAGAGAATGTTGTATACGTTAACAGCAATATTATTTGAAGAACACCCATGAATGACTAAGTTATTCTGAGTATTATAAATACTCAAATCAACTACAAAGGACCCACGAAGGCAGATGCTATCCACCTTCAGATAAAGAACTCATAAATAGACATACAAATGCATAGTATGGTTTTACACACACACACACACACACACACACACACACACACAGAGATCTGTGTCAAATAGTGGCCTTCTCTACTACAAGGTGGGGAGGAAGAGAAGGAGACAATTCAGAACTTAAAATGTAACAAAAAATAAATTATTTAATTCAAAAAAAAGAACTCTGAGGGGAGCAGTAGACTTGCTCTAGGGACACAACCTGCTAGTCTAAGTTTGGGTGGGGAGTATAGCTCCAATGCTGATATGTACTACAGTAACAATTCACATTTGTATAGCATTTTAAGGCTTGTAAATTGCTTTCTTCCCAACAACCTTGTGAAGCAGGTAATGTAAATATCCCCATTTTACAAGTTGAAGAAACTGAAACTCTGAAAGGTTAATTTCCCTATAGTCATGTAACAAGTAAATTTATGAGGTGGGATTTAAATCCAACTCCTAATTCCAAGCTCAGTGATCTATCTGCCATGACACACTGCTTCCCGTTCATCTAATTCATTCCTTGTGTGCAGACACAGTAAGAATCTCTTCCAACATGCATCTGAATATTTTCTCAAAGTCATCCCAAATTGAATTTTGGATTTTCTCTACCTTAGAGCTTCAGTACTGCATGACAGGCAAAGGGAGACGATAAATACTGAGACTATATCAGTGAGGAAAATGACAAGCGTTTAGGTTGAGAGGCTTTCTGAGGCTGGAAAGTTTCCCAGAAAGGTTTCATAATCACAAAGGGCACTTTTGCTTCAGGGAGAGCAACAGCCTCAACTAACATATCAATGCCTACTATATGCAAGGAAGTATGAGTGCTATGTCCCGGGGATATGACAGCATTCCCTGCCCTCAAGGAGTTTACATTCTACAGGGGAAATAACTTGTCTCAACGTCTGGTACCTTATCCTGCCAGATGATCTTCAGAGTCTTCCTAAGACAATCCAAATGAAAGTGATTCCGTTTCCTAGCATGGCACTGGTATATACTGTTCAGGTTTCACTGGCATACAACAATGAGGTCAGCACAACAGCTCTGCAGACCTTCAGTCTGATAGTCAGTCTAATACCTCTTCTCTCCCATACTTTCCTTTGAAGCTGGCTCTGGTAATGCATGTGTCAACCTCATCATCTTTGTGTGTATATACTGCCAAGCATTCACACTCTACTTCAGAGAGCACAACTCTGATGGGCTGGCCATGTTGTTCAAATGCAAAATGTACGCTTGCCAAAAAGACTATTTTATGGAGAACTTTTACAGGGTAAGCATTCACATGGTGGTCAGAAGAAGCGATACAAGGACACTCTCTTAAGAACTTTAGAATTGATTGTGTGACATGGGAGACACCGGCACAGGACCACTCGGCATGGCATGCCCATATCAGAGAAGGTGCTGTACTCTATGAGCAAAAGCAAAATTGAAGTAACTCAAAGGAAACGCAAGATATGCAAATTTAGAAAATCCACCCCAAATGTTCACATGGACTATTTGTGCCTGATCTGTGGTGGAACATTCTGAGCTTGTATCTGTTTGATCAGCCACAGCTGGACACATTGTAACTTGACTCTAGCATAGTGATGTCATTTTGGTCCTCTTCGAGAAAAAAGGACCACAAGCAATTTGTGCCTGAGTATGGAAATAACAAGTACATAAAAGCAATAAGAAGTAATGTCATGAAGGAGGGTTCTGGAAGAATCTGGAAGAAACTTACCTAACAAGTACAACCTCAGAAACTAGAGATTATGTGAGCTGGAGGCAAGGACTGAGTAAATTCCAGACATGGCCACTTGTGCAAAGGTATGTATCACCTGAGAGTTGAGATGATGTATATGGGAAAAGGTTTACAGACCAAGCACACAAAACCTCCTTAGCCCGCATTTGTTTTTAACCTGTTACTATCACTGTTATAAAAAGGGTCACAAGAAATAGGACGGCAGAACATCTTTATAACAGGGCTGACCGTATAATTTCCATATCTAAAACCTACAATCCCTACACTCTTTTCTGTTGGTGAGAACCCAATCCGTCAGAAATGGGTATGAATCAGTGCTTAGGAGGAATACTTTGGCTCAACTAACTCCCTTTCTCTCCTCCCCAATAGCCAAATTGTACAAAATGTCCAGGAGATACAAGCCCGGGTGGAGAGAGAACTCCATTTGGAGAGCTAATAATTATTTATGTTCCGAATCAAAGGCTCAGCCCCTTTACATGCAGGGTTCACTTCCTCGGTCTAAGCCCTGAAGCCATTTCCTTGAAGATGCTGGCTTTGTGAGGAGGACAGTCCCTTGCTCTCCCAGCACAAGTGATACTTCACTTGGAGAAACTAATTACTGACATTTTAAAATGCACAAGTGCCTAACAGGAAAACAGGAAGAGTGTTAGATGTGGAGTCAAAGGAACTCCAATTCAAAGGAACTGGATTCAGTCCCACCTTTGCCAGATACAGGCAGTTCTGGGGGTCTACGGGTTGTTGATGAAGGACTAGCACTTCTGGTGTGAGGGCTTGCTGAGCCCTTTTCAGGGCCATTCATCTACCTTTAATGTCTCCCAACTCTCTCACCTGTGGCTCCAAGAAGCTGTGCCGCAGCCACACTCTAGTAAAACCATCTCAGCAGCAAGGCTAACCCAAGCTGCAGATAACTAAAAGGCCTCAAAACTGTTGGTGAGTCAGGGTGATGCCTACCCCAAACATGTGAAGACTTCCCCCAGTTGAACGGGGTGGATGGGAACAACTTTGTTCCAATGGCCATGAAGGTTGGGTGAAGCAGGTACTTAGAGGATATGACAACTTAGAGCTTGATCAGACGTCGAAGACACCAAAGTTGTCCACTGCATCCTGGGCCATTGCCCAGCCATCCTGACTTTTGTCCTACCGATGGACCTCTATGACTCTGTAAGAGAGAGTGAGGCTGATGACTTTGTGGAACTCTGCCTCACTTAAATCCAATTTAAGAGAAAGTCAACATCAACCTGTGATGTCATTGGCCCTCTCTGAAAACAAAGGACAAACAACGACACAACGGGGTTCAGAGGAAAGTTAGGTAGGATTCCACGTACTACAATTCTTTCAAGAAAGCCGGCTCAAGAGGGATGAGAAATTCTCAGGAAAGAAATTCTGAAGACAAAAAAAGAGAAACAATTAAGGGGGGAAAATGGTAATTGTCTGGAGAGACCAATTCACCAATTTACATTTTTAAAAGATCACTATAGAATTTGAAAGAAGAGGCAGGTAACAGAGAGGCATGGCTTGGTACGGTCCAAAAAGTACCAGGAGTACTAAAACTTAGAAGGAAATGAGGCTGAAGAGGAAAGCCAATGACAAAAAAAGTGTTTGTGGTTGCTTTTTTTTAAAGTTCTATTGGGAAAGCATCATAGAAAGGACAGGCCCGCTAAATGACTGTAACAAAAGCAAAGCTGCTAGATCCTTCTCTACTCCTATTTTTTCTGCCAAGGAGAATGCATGACCTTTGCAACATTAGAAGGAGGAATTCAGAGAAACAGAGGAAGACTTGCATGATCTGATGCAGTGAAGAAATCAGAACCAGGAAAACTATACACACAATGACTATAATTGTGGAAATGAAAACAACATTAAAAGGTATCCGAATTTAGATTAAATGCAAGAAGCAAAATAGGGTGGTCCTGGAGAACAGAAGATGAAACTTAATTTCCTCTTATCAGTAGAAACTGTAAAGTATAGAATGATGTTATATTTGCTACCGGGTATGGTTCCTGTGTTGGTCAGAGCCTGAAATTCTGAAGATATGAATGCTGTTATTAGAGTCACCTTTAGCACTGCCTGGCTAAACTGCTTAATTACTCTTCTTAGATACAAAGTAGGGTTCACTACTGATATAGTGGGTAATGACTGTGGTTTTTAAAAGCATTTTAAATTATTAACTATAGAATATGCATTATATTATAATAATTACATTAATACTTACTAAATTGTTATTAAATCATTATTAAATCTGAGGGTGGGGTAGTTAGAGGCACCTAGAACTGTAGTTTGAGCTATGTCAGAGGTGGCCCAAGGTCCTGGAGACAGAGAGCTGATCCTTGGGAAGGAGAACAACCCTCATGTTCTGGCAGTTCAGAAGAAATGTAGGAGACCTAATCTGCAGGTCTAAGTAAGAAGGATAATAGAAAATACCAGTGATGGGAAATTGCAATGAGAAACAACAGTGGGTCGTATCTGTTGAGAGCTGCTTGAGGTATCAACTGAAGGAAAAGCAAGTCTGTAATAATAATAACAATAATAATAATAATGATGATGATGATGATGATGATGATGATAATTTCTAGGATTTATGTTGCTCTTTCAGATTTACAAATTTTATTAAACAAATTTTATGTCATTTTGTCCTCACAACAACCCTAGGAGGCAAGTACTATTACCATCTCCATCTTACAGTTGAAGAAACAGGTTGAGTGACTTGCCCAAGGTAACACAGCTCATAAGTGTCTGAGGCTGGATTTGAATTCAGGCCTTTCTGAGTCCAGGTCCAGTGTTCTATCCATTGCTCCATTCATAGAGAAGAAATACTGAAATAGAGAAGCAAATCTCTGTGTCCCTACTCCTGGTGCCCACCTTGGGGCTCCCCAGGACCCTCGGGAAAGTTTGCTCCCTGGTTTGATGTGAGTCCTTTTTGTTTCCCTTGACTCCTCCACAGAAATTCTTCAAGCAAAGACTGGATCACCACTTGCCTAGGAGTTTCTTTGTTTAGCTATGAATTGGCTCAGATAACCTCTGAGGTCCTTTCCAACTTTGAGATGTTATTCTGTCATTCTGTTATTCTACAAATGCCCTGACCTGGCCTTTGTGAAGCAAAACTTTTGCCTGAGAATAAAATGTTATGGCTAAGATGTATATCTTAGAAAATAGGATGTAATATAGATATGCTGAGGCATTCAATACTTAAATGCTAAACCTACATAGTAGCAAAAATAAAAATGGAACTAATTTAAGGTTCAATTATTTTTAAAAATTCAGGGGCAAAATTAGTTTGCCCACTTTCTGAACAGAAGGAAAAATTTTCTGATATGGATGTTTTGTTTTTCAGTCATGTTGGACTCTTTGTGACCACATTTGTTGTTTTCTTGGGAAAGATAGTGGTTTTCCTTTTCCTTCTCCAGCTCATTTTACAGATGAGGAAACTGAGGCCTACATGGCAAAGTCACTTGCCCAGGGTCACACAGCTAGTAAGTGTCTGGGGTCACATTTAAACTCAGGTCTTCCTGACTCCAGGCCTAGTGCTCTATCTGCTGTGCTATCTAGCCGCCCCTATTGCCATAAGCTTCAACAAAAGAGCTTTAAAAAAAGTTCTAGTCACGGACAGTCTCATATATGGGTGCCATTTGTAGAAAAACCCCCAGTAGCTGATTATCTGAAAAGCAGTGTAACCATGTCTTTCCTCTCCCCCTTCTCTTCCCCAAATTTGCTCCAGTGGCTCCCTATTATCACCTCTATGCTCAAATAGAACTTCCCCTGTTTGGTACTAAAAGCTCTCCACACCTGGGCCCTTTCTACCTTCCCAGCTTTCTTAAGCATCACTCGCCTTCATCAATTCTGCAGTCTGGCCATTGCTGTTCTGCACACATGATATTACACTTTCCATTTCCCTTCTTTGTTCCTTTGCTTTGGCTGTCTCCCTTCCTTTGCTCTGGCTGTCTTCCATGCCTGGAATGCCCTTTCTACCTTGCCTCCATCTCTTGGAATCCTTGCCTTCCTGTAAAGCTCAGCTCAAGCACCACCTTTTTCATGAAAACTTCTGACTCCTTCAGCTGCTAGTGTGTTTTCTCCCTTCATTTTGTATATATTCTGTAGATGCTTCTAGGCACACTTTTTATCTCCCTCATTATGTGGTGATTAAAAAGATTTGAGAGACATAATTTCTGGGTAATTTAATCATTTTAGTAATAATGCCAGCATTTTAATAAAAGGATGGTCATTTGGCAGTCTCTATCTTAGACCAAAGACAATTATGGTGGTGGGTGTGCTGCTTTTATGTTCTTTTGGAAGAGGAGCGTTGAAAAGGATGGCAATCAACTCTGATCGGTTAACAATTAATGAGAGAATGAATGTTACAATGAGGGGCTGAGAGTGACATCATGTCAGTCTTGGACAGAGAGACTATCTCTATACCTAGACCACCCCTAGCCTGGGAAATTTAGACAAGACCACCCAAACTTGATTGAATGGAGATTAGAGATTCCTTGTGAGGTTGAGTGGAGTTAGATAGAGGAGAAGGTTAGCTCAACCTTCACAGATTGAAGTCTTGAAATAAGGATAGAGAAAAAAGGGAACTCTGAATCTTCCTAAATCATTGGTTATTAATAATCATTTCTATCATATCATTTCTACCCTTGTCCTTGAGGGTAGGAACTTTTGTTTTTGTCTGTTTATTGATGATACTTAGCATATTGCCTGGCACATAGTAGGTGTTTAATAAATACCAACGAATTAACTTTATCTCAGTACAAAAGAAGGAACCAGCTGTTTGGGAGAGAAGTAGCAAAGGGAACCTTCCAAGGTAGAGGAAAAACTCCCTCTGTGGGGGCCACGTGGAGCAGCTGTGGGAAGGCACAGCTATTTGCTGAGAAATGGAACCGTGAGAAGTGTTTGTCCAAGATGGAATCCTAGGATCATGGATGATCCTCTCCCACTCACAAGGTGCAAATCTTTGGGAAATTGCACTCCACTGTGTGGAGGGAATTTTCCCTAGTTTTTCGCAGTCTTATTCTGTCCTAATTAAACATTGTATGATTCGGCTAATAGTCCATGGTCTGTTGGCATAGAATATATTGGAGGGGGTTTGAGTCACAGTTGCATAAGTGTGATTACTTGCCCCACCCCAATAGCTCACCTTGAACCTGGGGTTTGTGATATGTGCTACATAAAGTTGTTCTCCTTGCTATCCCAAATAGGTAATGAGATCCTATAGCACAGGGACCATATTTAATACTTCTTTCTATCCTCACAGTCAGTCAGCTACCATTAAGTGCCTACTACTTGTCAGGCACTGCTAAGCAAAGAACCTAGAGCTGTATGGTACTTTCACCTAGTAGATACTCAGCGTTCGTTGTCTAGTTGACTAGAGTTGATGACTTCTGACTTTGTTTAAGATTCACGGCTGTTCCAGACTGTTGAGCTTTTTGGTTATTTCTGCATTAGAGCCCAGTGAGATCTCATATTTGGTCAAGTTCTTCAACCATTATTTCAACATTGCTGGTTTTCCCCCCTCAAATGTGTTAGCTTGGAATATGTTGGGAAGGGAAGGCAAAGGTACAATGACATACAGGGATCAAAGAGCTCAACAACTATTGGTTCTGCCGTTTACCCCTTGTATGATTTTGGATCAATTACTTGACCTTCCTGACTCCAGTTTCTGAATCTGTAAAGTGAAGAGGGAGGCCTAGAACAGTGGGGTCACTGAACTGTATATAAGGATCCCTTCTGCCCCAAAGTGGTTTAGAAAACCACATATTAACATTAGTTAGGCTCTATTGTATTTTATTTGTTTTGTTAACTATATCCTAATTGCATTTTGATCAAGTTTAGATGCATTTGGACTTGGGACTGTTACAAGCAGCATGGTGGCCATATGTTTGATGCATCTGGACTAGGTTCCTTCCAGCTCTACAATTGATGTCACTTTCCTTTGCTGGGTCTCCAACTAAATCTATGATCCTATGAATGTGTCTTTCTCTACTGTATTGTTTAGGAATATGACTTGCTTCCAATAGTAACAATGGTAGACTAGTCTCAACAGTGACACATGCTTTGTTCATTTTATGTGCAGTAAACTTTGGGTGGAAATATCTAGAATAAGACCCTGGGAAATATAATTTGAGATATCAATTGGTAATAATATTCAAACCCCTGACTCGTACATTTTAGACTAAGGTTTTTGTTTTTTCCCCTTAATCCTCTAGATTTGATTGGCTCAAGGGACTAAAGGCTTGAGCTGTTGCCATCACTTCCTGGTCTCCAGAGTACCAAGCAGCCACAAGGGGTTGGAAGTATCCTCTGTGGCTTGGTTAGTGGGAAATGATGGGTAAAGTGAGGGAGTTTTGCTGAGTGAATCAATTCAACGTGTCCTCAATGCCCATCTTTGATGAGTATAAGTAACTCTTCTTTTGATAACTGTTGAACGATCTACAATTGTTTCATTTGTCCCAATGTTGAACCTAAACATCCAGATGACTGGCTTGAGTCAGTCTATCCCAAAGCACTGTGTTGAAGGCATAGCTCTAATGCCAGCCCCTTCGTAGGTCAGGTTTGATGTTGCGATGAAATGAGGCACTCACTAGTCACTGAACATTTAACAAAGGAGGTTCACTTTGCTAACCCAGCAGGGATATACAATAAGGATATAGTGGCATTTAACTTCCCTGAAAACAGCCCCCATCTAGAAACACATCTGGTCAGAAGGTCATCAGAGTATGGCAACTTGAGGGTTCTCAGGCATCCACCAAGTCTGAGAGGCTGAGACTACACATGGCTAGGACTTTTAGTGCCCTGAAACCAAGAACCTATGCCAGGAAAGCTGGGACCAATCACATTGCTTAGAGGGAAGAAGTTGCATCAGGAAGGCTTAGCTTGAAGGAAGTTGTGTCAGGAAAACACTGGTGCCTTCGCACATAGGAAGGTGTCAGATCAGGAAACCAAGGGAATAGTTCTTCTTCTGCGCACATAGATGGCCATTATCCCCCAATCACAATGATTCATTCAAGGGACAATATACATAGCCAATCTACTTATTTTTTCCCCAAAAGAGCAAGGCATGACACCTCTGAAGGTTTCTGTGAACCCCATTTGTAATCTACTGTATAGAGAACTGGGCTTGATTTAAAAGATTTTGTGAAACAGAAAAAGCTAGAACGAATTTAGTAAGTATGAGTATGGATGACCTCAGTAGGATAATACCCTCTGCATTTCCTCAAATAGGGAGCCGCCTGAACATTTGAAGTTTTCTATATTTTTCAGCAATGTCAAAGACTCCACGCAAATACAGCATTCAGAGACAAATTGTAGATTTGTAGTGATCTCTGAAGGCCTTTGGGCTTATCATCTAATTAATACATTGGCATCCATCTACTTGTGATGACTTTTTTTTTAAACTCTATGACAGGAATAAAATGTGTCATATTTTTCTTTTTAACATTTCTTAATATCTTTCATTTAATAATTTAATGCAAGTTACTAAGTAAGTTCATCTATTCTGTCTTTGAAACTTAGTGAGTGTTCCCAACCCCCTCAAATGATATCGGGTACTAACTGGTTGAAGAAGCTGTCTCTGATTAGAGTGAAGGGCAAGACTGACGTAACAATCTGAATGATTTAGTCCCCCAGTTCACTTTTGTCCAAATGATTTTTTTGAAACACAAATGTCATTACCCTTTAGTCACTTCCCATTACCCATGGGAATGAAATACAACCTCTTCACTTAAGGCCTCGTACGAGGTGGCTCCAATCTACCTCTTCAAACTTATTTCACATTTCTCCCCTCCACACACTCATAATTAATAGAATTGGGCCACTAACTGTTCCTTAAATTTGATGCTGTCTGCAAGCCATACATCCTCTCCCTGGACTCCCTACCCAGAAAGCACTAACTCAATTCTGCCTCTCAGAATCCTTCTGTTTCTACAGTGATCGTTGCCTCAGGTACCCCCTCTCCTTTGCCTTCCTTGAGCCAACCCCAGACAAAGTTTTCTCTCCCTCATTAAATTTTTCTACAGTACTTGGACTCTTTTGCACTCATCACCTTATATTATACTATAGCACCTTACATTCTAGCATTTCACTTGTAACCCATGGCCCTGGGCCCACTGGAGAGTGACTACAAGAGAATTGTTTTCTCTCCTAGACTTGTCCGTACTTGGAGTTATTCCTGGAAAAGGTCTAAGTATAGTTCACATATGACTCCTGGTTATGTTTCTCCAAATGTGGGTTCCAGGGTTCCAGTTCCCATCCAAGCATGCAAGGATGGATATGGGGTTTTTTTAAAATTTTGTTTCAAAGAAAATTCAGAAGTCATGAAGGGCTCAAAGGAGCCCACAAACAGATATGGAAACATACAAAGTATTCACATATCCTCTAGACTTCCTTCAGAAGGAAATTGAACTTGGGGTTGCTAGGAGGGTGATCCTTTGCCATTCTGCTGGATCCATAGCCTTCCCAGAGAGTGTGACACAATCCTTCCAATACCTGCTAGTGTCTGGTGGTGTTGCCCTGTAGTTTCAGTCCCCTTCCAGAAGGCGAATTCCATTTTGGGGCTGCACTACAAGCTGTCTCCTTCCCATTAATCTTGCATTAACTAAATGACTCAGAGGTTTTTTTTTCCTCCAAGGAGGATACTGCTTAGGAACCACATATATGTGGCCTATTCTTTTCTTTCTCTGAAATCAAGAAATTCCCTTTCTCCAGAAAGGCCAATCTCTGAACTCATGAACCTGGGAGATAATCCTCCCCTCTCCCACACCCTCACCCCATCCTCTGCCCAGGCTGACCCTGCCAAGGAAGTCTCCCTTCTCTGGCTAGAAGTCTATATTGTGGGATAATGCTAGAGATTCAAAATCCTCTATCCTTTGCACAGAATGGTTCATGAGCATTGTCCATGAACGATGTCTTGGGCTAAATGGGCACACATCCTAAGCGGGAGCTTTCTCTGTGGGCTGTCTGCAAGCTCACACACCTCTGAGGTGCTTCAAGGCAGCCATTTCTACTTCCCAGAGTAGGAGCCGATTGTATGTGGATGTATACTTCTCTTCTCCCAGGCCTAGGTCCACTCTATTCATGGTGATCTTTCTTTTGAATGGGGCAAAGGAAAAAGGAATCCAAAGAGAGGCTAAGCTAGTTTGTTATTAGTTTGCTTTCATAGAAAATTGGAAGGGGTAGTTCCTTGAACAAGGAAGGACCTGTCTTTATGAGACCTAATCAAGCAGCATCGATCAATGGGAACCAATCAGCAGCAACCTGTGTTTTCCAAGCAAGGCCAGTAGCCTCCCTCTCTGGCCTCCTCATGGAGAGGTACCCTTCAATTTCCTCCAAATAAAGGTTCAAATCCTGTAATCTCAAAAAGTTGATCTGGAAAATTTTTTAAATTAAAATTAAAATGTTCAGTTAACATATTTTTTCTCTCCCTCTTACCTCCTCTCCCACTGAGAAAAAAAAGAAAAACAAAACCTCATAACAAACAAGCATAATTTAGCAAAACGAATTCCTGTATTGGCCATACCCTAAAATATGCTTCAGTTTGCAGCTCGAGGCACCTAACATGCTGGTCCCTTTTCTGCCAGGAGGTGGGTAGCACGTTTCGTCAGGGTCCCATGGAACCATGGCTGATCATTGCATTGATTATTAAGTTGATTATAGAACTCATCAAATTTACCAGGGATTCTTCAGATGAACCTTACATCCTTTTCCTACTTCTTTGTGTCACCCTTCGTCCACCACCCCAGTAGAATATGCAATCTATTTCAGGTCAGAGATTGTCTCATATTTTTATCTTTGTAACTCTACCACCCAACACAGTACCTTTCACATTGTAGGGTCTAATAAATTAGATTGGATTAAACTGAACTCATTACATGGACCAGAAAAAAAACAGAATCATCCTTCAAATCATTTCCATGATTTCCCTACCACCTTTGCTTCTGTCCAGGCTAAATCTGCAACTCAGTTCTAGTTGCTGTAACCTGACCATTCGAATGACCTGGGTTTCTTCCATCCAAATTGGGACAGTACAGTGCAAGAATATTTATGACCCGACTGTGGAGAGAGGAAGCAGAGACTACTCAGAACCTGTGATTAGACATTTCTAAGGTGACCAATCAGACCAGATGAATTGTTGCTCATTGTTGGTAAGCCCTACAGTAACTTAGTTTTGGATCTACCCTTCCCCAGACCATATTCCTAAAATGGGTTATACCTTGCTATAATTGGGTTGGTGAAGTAAAGATCCACAGTAAGCACTTTCCCCCCTCAGGACATATGTAGATGCAACTACAAACAAAATAGATTGTGGAAATAAAAGAAGACAAATAAATGAAAATACTACCTAAATTAATATGTAGAATTAGTGTTATACTAACTAAATTACCAATGAGGTTACTTTAGAACTGAACAAAAACAATAATAATAAACATTTGTAGGAATAAAAGCTATGGAATCTTCAAGAAAATGGTAGGGGGTGGGATTAGAATAAAGAAAGCCTAGCATTATCAGATCTCAAACTGCTGTATTTTGGTATTGGTTTCAAAATAGAAAAAAAGGGCAGTGTGATACACTTGGTAGAGAGCAAATTAAAAATAAGTGGGGGTCCTGAGATGACAGTTTCACAAAGGGTTCGCTCTGCTGATAATTCATTATTTGTAAGGCACTCTATAATGCAAAATAAAGTCATTTTGGTCTTTCAAACCTTTTGCTCTTCTCTTCCCTATTCTAGGTCTCCTTGTCTCTCAAACCTAATCCCTGGACTCCTTTCCTTGGAAGCCTCATCCATTCTCCAGCTTTTTCTAGTTATTTTTTGGCTGGATGGGGCTAGGGAAGGGAGCAAGGAGGAAGAAAATCATTCCTTTTATCAGCATCTTTTTTTTTTATTGAGTTGTCCCTATAATCAGTCAAATGCAGAAAGAGGAGACTTATCTATCAATGCATCCCAATGTAAACAAAAACGTGGGCTGACTACTAAAAAATATTTAACTTCTTTACTATGGATAGCTGAAGTTCATAGAAGGAAATGGAATGGGGTGAACAAGGAAGTGGAAAGAGAGAGTGGAACTTCTAAAGCTGGATACAGGGAGGAGGAAGAGGTTTTAAATTCAATTCAAACAAATATTTATTAAAGCTCTTTTAGTCCTCCAAAAAACTACAAAATGCAGAAAATCTTTAGGAGTGAAACTTCTTTCTCTCACTCCTCCACTGGAGTCTCAGGAGCTATGAGATAGAATATCTCTCTCTTTAAGTACATACACACACACACACACACTTTAAATATATATGTGTGTGTATATACACATAAGTATTTTGTATATTTGATAAACTTCAAAAAATATCAAGACATGTGGATATGATTTCTTTTCTTGTAGGCTAAAAATATAGGCTTAAAAAATCAGTGTGACTATATCATGTTGTCATTCTGGTCACATCAGCTTTCTATATTGTTCCCTTCTACAAATGCTCGCAAAAATTCTCCTTTGTGGTAGATCTGAGGGTATTGACTTGAGAGTAGGTCATGCCCAGTGGGAAGAAGGTTGTAGTGGCTGGAAATGACCAGTGATACCCATATTCCTAAGGTGGGGGCCACATAAGTGGGAGTAGGCAGCTTTCCTCTTCACCTCACATATCCTCTTCCTCACAAAAACACCCTGCTTCATGTAGTCTTCCAACCACAAAAATATAGCCTCCTGACAAAGTATTTGTAAGATAATGGAACTATGTCTTGATGCATATAGATGGGTCGTTGATGGGAGATAAAGAGGATAAAATGCATTTTGAAGCTAGAAATATAACAATAGTTTTGTTATAGCACAATCTCCCCCTGCCCCGGTGTGTGTGTGTGTGTGTGTGTGTGTGTGTGTGTGTGTGTGTGTGTGGTGTGTGTGGTGTGTGTGTGTGTGTGTGTGTTTGGCTTAGTCTTTCTCCAAACAATAGGCTGTCTACTGTCCTCTACTCCCTCATAGCTGGTACTCCCTCCTTTCTGCCCCACTCCTTCTCTGGAGCCCTCCATGTTGAGATTCTTATAATCCAGTCTAAAAGCTCCTATTTATCTACCTTGTTGGCAGCTCCCTACCTCCCACTTCAGGAGTGGGAAATCTTGCCTGCCTGAACAGGACTCCTCCCCTCCCCTCCCCATATCACACAGGAGTAGCTTTGATCAAGGAATTGCCATGACCCCCTTATCCCCCACCAGCTGAATTCTTGATATTTTTAAGTTGTCCTTGAAGCATGGAATAAACATTTAGTGAGAACTACGCTGGACTCTTTCCTTCTGCCATGGCCTGAAGATCATCATAGATAACTCTATCTATTGATATTACTGGTTTCATCCCTTCCCTGTTCTTTCCCAGGCAGTCTTGGAAGGTGTCAGTCCTGGCCTCAGTACGATAGGGTATTGCCCTGTTCTAGCATCTTCTCCTGCTGTTCCCTTGGATGATGCCATATGAGCTACATGGCTTTCTAAACATGCCAACAAAAGAGCCTATTGCTTTCAGTATTGAATAGCTCATCTAATTTCTCTTTAAAGCCCTTTTATGTCAAAGAATGAATTCTGACAAGTTTCAAATATTTCTTTTGCGTAGTCATGATTTGAATAGACCAGGGCTCTGAATATTTTTTTTTGTCATGGACTCCCCTTGAACAGTCCCTTATTTCTGAAAATCTATAGATTTCCTCTAACAATAATATTTTTAAATATACAAAATAAAACATAGGATTACAAATGAAAACAATTATATTGAAGTACAATTTTCAAAATATTTTAAATAATGAACACGTTCACAGACCTCAAGTTAAGAACTCCTGTATAAACAAACCGAAGGTAATATGTATATTTTGGAAGATTGTAGGGAGACAAGTGACTGTAGGTAAGCTGTTTTCATTCAAATAAATGTCATTTTCCTCCATAAAAAGTTATAAAGAACCTCATTTTAAAATACAGAATATAAACATGCTCTCTTACATTGAATTAATTGTATTCATTTTGAAAAGACACACTCTATGAATTCGACTCATTATTTCTCCCTTCAGCTTCCTGGATAAAATGAAAGTGTGTATGTGGCTTTTTTTTAAAGTCTTGTTTTGTTTTGTTTCTACTGGGGATGGGAAAAGGAGGCTTCAAAATCTTTTGATGAGGAAAATTTCTCATGGACAGTTAAGTTTCTACTTCCTGATGTCTTCCCAGCTAGGGTCAGTTGTGGCTTTCTTACATTCTAGTACTATGTCTGCAAATCTTTCCTTTTGTAACATTTTCCTTTATCTCTGAAAGGAGGCAGTAAAGTTTGCCTTCCACCAGGCTGCTTTGATTTCTCCGAAGCTCCAGCTTACATCAACAGAGCTCTACAGGTTCAGTCCCCTGTGTCTCTGAAACAAAATAAAGCCAGAAGACAGCTAAAATAAGAGATTTGACTAGACCTTCCGCAGACACTTTCTGAAAAGTCTTAGTAAAGGAAAATGGATATAAAACGGCTTTCTGGTCTTTGGATACAAGCATACAAACACCAAGAAGGAAAGAAAGGTAAGTTACAGAAAAGGATAATGTAGGTCCATTTTATTCATAGGCAGTAAAACTGTAGTTCCTACTATTTTTTTTAAAGGCATAAGGCAAGGAAAGTAAATACTTAAAAACTGTAAAGTGATAACCCAATTTGAGGTATTATTGTTATTATTGATACTAAAAATCACCATTTGATTTTTTTTATTGGAGTACACCCGTGAATTCACTGGTATAAGGGAGGAAACTCTCTTTACCAAAATTCTCTCTGCTAATGTAGCTACACAGCTGTTCCATGACTTTCCAGATCTTAGAGAGTTGCCTGAGAGATTAGATGACTTGCCCAAGGTCTTATAGCCTTTCTTTCTTCCCTTTTGCCTCCTGGATTCCCTGAATTCTTTCACAACTCACCTCAAATTTCACCTTCTGCAAAAGGCCCCTTCTAGTCTTCCCTCCCCCAACCCCACCCAGTCCCTTTGCTCTGGGATTACATTCTAGTTATACTATATACACATATATCTTGGGTGCACTTTGTTCTTTTTGCAAATCATCTCTCCCACTAGAATATGAGCTTAGGGTAAGAGGTCCATTAAAGTTCCAGAGCAAGAAGGAGATTTTTATATTTTTTTATGTTCATTCATTTATTCATTCATTTTTGCCATTCTTTGTATCCCCAGGACACAGTACAGTGCCTGACACATAGTAAGCATTTAATAAAAGCTTATTGATGGACTCACCCAGATGTTCCTGAAGCCAAAACCAGCTTTCCATCCACTATGCCATGCTGATGACTCTTATTGCTATTAGTACTACTTTGTTTTCAGTCATGACCCCCGATCTCATCAGTGTTGGAAACTCCCGGTGTGGACAATCCCTTTACTGATGCAGATCAGCACCTTGCCTCAAACTTACAGTTTTACACAGTTGCCTGGGGGGTCAATATGAGACTAAATCACTGGTCACTGGTCACACAGCCAGTGTGTATCAGAGGCAAGACTTAAACTCAAGTTTTCTTGATTGCTGGCTGGCTCTCTACTATCATATGCTTCTACAATTACTAGTAACAAAGTGTTCTCTGCAAAATGAGCAATGAAATAAAGTTGTTCTTTGAATACTTAAACTGCTCAAGGGAAGGGAACGTGTTCAACCCTAAATAGACAAATCCACGAGCTAAGTGCTCGATGGGTACAGAGTGAATAGTTATCGTTGGCTAGGGTACTTGGGTATCTCTAATTTTCAGAGAAGATTTAGATGAAATCTCAAACTATTGATAAATAAATAAAATAAAAATATAATAAATAATATAAATGAATAAAATAAAAATTAATAAAATAAAATAAAACTGTCCAAGAGAATCCCATTGCATGGATTGTGGGAGAGTCAATTTCTAGGCCAGAAGAATATGAAGATCTTAGTCAACCCTGAGAGTCTAATGTGCAGGGAGGAGGAGTCAGGGGAGGGAATGGAGGATAGTGGGGAGGGAGAGCTAGCCTATTCTGACAAATGCATGGTCCTTGGTTAATTTCTTATTAGTAGGCTGCTCACATCCCAGTCACATTAAGAGTATTCCGTTTTCTTTGTCTGAAGTGTTGAGTGGTTATGAATAGTAAGGATAGACTATCTGTAATTATTTTTTAATTATTAATGGTTTTGTTAGATCCCTTCACTTTTACATTACATTTCTGTTAATGTAAGTTAAATCAAAATGTACTTTGGTTTCCAAGCAGCTCCCCAACGTATTTTTCATTCTTTCATAACATTACTTCAGATTCTATGAGGTGTCTATGATGAAGTTTCCTTTTCAGGAGACATACTCACAATACTAATGAATTCAAGGGACACTGGGTTGCTTAAATTCACTGGACCAGGCATTAGATAATCATTATCAACCATTTTTAGTGATATTTGAGAAAGGTTTTGTCTAGCAGTCAGATTATCAAAGGCGAGTCTTTGGACTGACTGAACAGACATTTTTTTTTTGATTCCTTACTGAGTGGTAGAATAATAATAATAAATAATAACAGTAATTCCCGTTCATGTAGCACATTTAGGTTTCAGAGTGCTTTGCATGTGTTATTTCATTTGATCTTCCAAGAATCTTGTAAGGTAGGCACTGTTCTCGCCTCATTTACAGAGCCGGACTCTGAGACCCAGAGGAGTTAAATGATTGGACCAGGGTCACACAGGTCCTGAGTGTTTAAGGCAGAATTCCAATCCCCAAATCTTCCTGGCTCCAAAACTGTATCTGCTACATGAAGCACTCTTTCATTTGCCCTGCTGCCTTTCTGGTGGCCTCTGTTACATAGCTGATTAACATTGAGTTTTCAAGTCACTGAAAGACCCTGATTCCCCCAGCCCCCAACCATATCTCTCACATCTTGCACTTGAGAAATTGATTCTTTTACCAAAAGATCTAAGCCTTTGTATCCATCCCTTTTAAATATATATGCATATGTATATATATTTTAATCATTATGCCCTTTAATTTTGAACTAGATCGTTAGTACTTTACTGACTAGATACTCTCTGACATATAGCTCCCAGGAGGTCAGCCTTGAAAGGTGGAAGAGAGAAAATGAGGCAGCCAGGGAACCAGCTAAGGA
Organism: Trichosurus vulpecula; assembly: GCF_011100635.1. Classification (NCBI taxonomy): domain Eukaryota; kingdom Metazoa; phylum Chordata; class Mammalia; order Diprotodontia; family Phalangeridae; genus Trichosurus; species Trichosurus vulpecula. The sequence goes on along the minus strand of NC_050578.1, from coordinate 107,968,208 downwards.
AATATGCACCCAGGTTGTGGAGCATTGCTTCTAAATAACTTGAGAGGTAAACTGAGCCAGAGATACTGACATACTGACTGTACCTTAGCTGGGTTAACTACACTACAGAAAAGAGACTTTGTCTCTAGAGAGGGAAAAAATCCACCTTTTAATCAATTTTTCCATCACTGGCAGAATGGCACTTTTTGATGGTACAATATTCCCTGGAGAAATAGGCCTGACTTGTATTTACTAAGAGGCCTGGTTTCAGGATCAGTAAAATAACCAACTCCCCCAAATTCAAATAATAACCTACAAGCAAATAAAGGGGTGGGGGAGAGGTACATTCAGCTTGGGGAGGGAGGAACAGGCTTAGAGGAACACATAAACCCACATCATCAGGGATTCATCCACTCTTTTGGCTGGTGGCTTTTGGAAAGACCATCCCTGTGCATGGAAATGAATTCAAAGTGAACTAAGGCTGAGACAGGATAAGGGACAGTAAGAGAATGGATGGGGAGGAGAGATAGGGTCAGATCTTTGGGAAAAGTGTAGAGTTAATATGCAATGCACTGAACCCGAACTCTACTAAAAAGACTGGATAAATTATGCAGAAGGATTTCTGGATTTCTTTCAAGTAATTAAGTTTCGATTTCTTGCATTTATTTTAGTGCCAGGAAGCACGAGGCAAAAGAAAAAAAAATTGCAAAAGTCTTCATTGATTGTTCCAATGCTTTCAGTTTGATTTCGTGACTGGACTTAACTTTGGGGAAAGGTAAACACACAGATTTAGGAAATTCACTGCCAGAGGTGAGAGTAAAGGGGCAGGACCTCCGGCGCAAGAGAATTATGCATTGTTGTAGAGACTGGGAGGAAAGGGGCTTGCAGGAGTAAGACTCCGGGCGAGATTGTGTGTGTGTGTGTGTGTGTGTGTGTGTTCGTGGAAAACAAAACAAAACAAAACCTGTACGGGTTCATGTGCGTGTGCGCGCGCGCCCGCGCCCGCGCTCCCTTGCGAGTGAGGAACCGGGGTGTCTAATCCCTAGTTCCCTCTTCTTACCCCTCGCAGGCAGATTTTAATTTCCTTGTTCCTGCTAGGTCCTTAAAATGTCTTCACCCCCAAAGATTTGTCTCCCTCAGCAGTTCAGAATGGAAAGTTCTCTCCTGGTCTTGTTGGCTGAAATCAGTACCAAAGAATACAATTCCTCTTCTTTTCCAAACCCTGTGTGGTCGGGGGCGTCCAGCCTCTCAGAGTCTTCCAAAAACCAGCCTAAGAGAGAGTCTCGAAGAAGCTCTTATTCTTTTTTCCTGGAGAAAGGCATTTTGGCTTTTCCTCACGTGGCCTCACATCCTAACTCAGAACACCCGAAAGGGGTCCTTAAGGGGAAAAAATAAAAAGGATTTTCCTGCCTCGCCCTGAATCCGAGCACTGGGCAATTTCTTCTCCAATGTCCCAGGGCACCCCTCTTTTGCCTCCCCCTCTTGCCATTCCATTTTTTTTTCTTTGCTCGGCCAAATAGCTCCAGGCCCTGGAAGGACGGCTACTCCCAACCGCCAAGGAGAGGTCCGAGGGTTCCAGGGTTCTCCATGGAGAAGCCGAGAGCGAGCTGAGCTGCTCTGTGACTTCTGCCTTACCCTTCTTTGCCCATCTTTTCAGCCCGTAGTCCCGGCTGCCTCCCAGAGGAGGGCTGAGCAAGCGAGAATCCATATCTAGAAGGTAGACGAAATGACTACACGTCCGCATTTCCCAGGGTGTTAGTAAAGGAGTCCCAACTTTCTTGGGATAGAGCAGCAGAATTTTTTAGTGTAAGTGGCGGGGGTAAGGCATGGTGTATTTCGGCCTTCGATGCTTGATGGAGGGGCATTAGCATCCTTTGGAGAGCTAGGGCCTCTTTCCTCTTGCTCCCAGACAGGCTGGGCAGATGGGCGCATGGGGGCCAAAAGAGCACTGGAGCTCTGAGGCAGAATGGAAGTTAGAACAAGAGAGAGCTTGGAGTTGAGATGTGTGTGTAGGGGGGAGGGAGTTTGGAGGAATAAGGGGAGAGAGGATGTTGGAGGAAAAAGTGACAGGGAAATGATTACAGTTGTTTAGCAAGCTATCCCGAACTCTCCCACACTCTACTTCAGCCCATTTCCTCGGTCCATCCCCTCCCAGTCTCTGGACTGAATTCTGTTGGAGGCTTCCGGGGAGGCCTTCGAAATGGCACTTCCGGAGTGTTTTCCAGACAGAATATGCCTTTTGGGAGGCAGTTGTCTACTTGATTTTGACCTCGCCCCCTATGGAAACCTAGAAACTCAAGAGGGCCTATGGACTCCTCTGTCATTCATTTCAAAGGAATTAGCACTGGCTCTGAACCCTCTGCTCCTAAAAACCCAAGAAAGAGGGGAAGTTGCAAGGCCACAGCGAGCCATCCACGCCCCGGATTGAAATACAAACCCGATAGAAAGTGTCCTCTTAGAGAGGTTTTCCTCTAAATTCCACTCGGCTCTGTCTAAAACAAAACAAGACAAAATCAGAGTGCCCTTAATGGATTAATATTCCCACCAAAATGCATAAGGTTTAGTAAAATATCAAATCTATTTAAAATTTTAATTGTAAGTCTGGACACGGACACGAGAAAGAAGACGAAGATTTTCTCCTTCAGGTTCTGGACACCCATGGGGCAGGCTCTTAAAAGGGAGGCAGCTCACTGTCCCGGGAGCCTGCTCCAAAGTGACTGCAGGGGGTGAAGGGAGGGAGAGATGCCCAGTGACACCAACTCAAACCCTCCCCAGGCTCTCCTGGATCTGCTCTGGGACGCCCTCGGGGTCACATCTGTCTGCCGCTGTCAGGGGACAAAGCCAGAAGCTATTGTCAAACAATAGCTCGGCCGGGCATGGACGCTGTCCCAGGAAAGTGAGGCGATTGATCCCTTTCCCATTTCTTTGAGTTAAAACAAAAACAAATCACTTGCACGTTCTACGTTTAGTAACTCGGAGTAAAGGAATGTCGAGCCGATTGTGTATGCTTGCTACGGACAGGTAGCCAATTAAGCTCCCAAGCTTTGTAGGTCAAGTTCACTGGGGTTGGGATGCTGGTCCAAACCTCTTCGATTTCTTCCGAAACTTTCTAGGGGCATGTATCTCAGGGACTGGGCAGAGTTTCTAAATAAGCGGATGCACTTTGGAGCGATGTTTGTGGGCAAACTCTCGATGTATTATTTTATCGATATCACTGGGAGCATGTTGGTATTCCGGGCACTCTTGTAATGAGGCGGGGATTCCAAGTCGCGGGGCTGGGAGAAGATTGCATTTTCCCTCCTATGCAACACAGGAGTCACTTCTGGGCGCTGCTGTTCATTTTTCACTTGTAGTGAGAAAGGGAGGAATCTGACTTTGTAACTTGATTTTTTAAAAAAGTGTATTTTTAGGGAGTTAGGGAATAACAGGCGAATAAACTCTTGGATTACTAGCCACACAGGAGTGATTTTCATCTCAGATAATTTGACTACTAAGTCCCCACTCCCTTACAGGCAGAGGGGCATCTGTGAAAAGAATAACTGAAATTAGCAACATGACTTGTATGGAAACACGGATTGTGGCCTTTTCGGAAAGGCACTTCTTGGAGTTTACTGGGTTAAAGTGGTTTTCGTCAAGCCATTCCACATCAAAGTTTGTCCAGTCCCTTCACCAGTAGTCTCTTTATTTCATGAATTTATTATAATACCTTATTTACCATAGGAAGCGGTGACAAGTGTTTAGCATTTTGGAGATCAGTTGTCAGTTGCTATTAAAATCAAGATTAATTCATATTAACGATATGCATTTCTCAATACTCCCAGGTGACAACATACATTAAAACAACTATTGCAAGTAATTAAGCTCAATGAAGGGGGAGGGGAGAAGGAGAGGTTTCCAACACCCCCAAATATTTGATTTTGGTCTCCAAGTTCAACGTGGAGTGCTTTGCCAAGGGAAAAAAAATGTTCATTAAACATTTCAGGGTTGCTGTTCCCTTTACATCTAATTAGGCACCTAATGGGAGAGAAGACTTTTTCTGTTGTTCTCCATGATGTTCTTCTTCTAGACAAAAGCACACACAAATTGTGTTAACATCCAGATTTTGAAATTCAGTTTATTGAGTCTTCTAATCCAAGGTATTGGGAGGGTGAATGAGGGCATCCGGCAACTGTTTCCCCTCCCTGACACCAACTTATTTAATTTGGACTTGATACAAGTTCGAATAAAACCACATACACAGGCATACATTTTTATGGATTTTCTTTTATTCCACATCTGAGATGCTCAACAGTTTATTAATTAGACCAACCAAAGTCTTTTGAAGATTAAGCAAATTGGACAACTCTTTTAATTAGAACTTAATTTAAAGTTTGAAATTATATCATTGATGAAGTAGCCTAATTAGTACAGCTATATGTTAATAAGGCTAGCAAGACAACCAGCATCGGGCTTTGGCGTGAACCTCTCTCTGAGGCTGGCAAGAAAATCCTTCTTCCTATACCGTCATTAATAAAAGATTTCTATAGACTTCAGCCTTTCACCGATGACATACAATTTATAGTATACACAATGCATTAGCCCATAGTGCGGCTCCATTTTTTCACTATTATGAAAACTAATAAATTCGTCAAGCTGAATTAAGCATACAAATCAGATGAGGCGTAGCAGATTACACAGTGAAGCGCGGTGTCTCCCGAGCCTAAATGAAATTTCAACCTAATAATTCCTTCCTGGCCCGGTCATAATTTGTTTAGAGATGTTGTTCTACTTCTTTCAAAGCGCTATTCACACTATAATTAAATGATACTCAAGCTTTTAACTTTGATTTATTTCATTTCTCGAAGCCGGAGACAGTGAGAGCTGTACAATGTCATTTTCCTCCCTTATTTCCTTGAAAATTACATGGGTTCCAGTTTAGGTCGAAATTAAACACCTAAGCACATATTTGCAGGAGGCCGGCACGAGCCAGGTTCGTTCATGTCAACAGCCCGGGGCCCTGCCGTGCTCCCCAGCGCAGTCTGCACGCGCAGCCCCACCAGACAGCCAGCAGAATTTCCCTTGGCTGTATGTCTAATGCACTTAGCCCACGCAGGGAAATGGGAAACAAACAAACCAACCAACCAAACTAAGGCGGCCGACAGCCCAGGAAGTGAAATTCGTTTGGATCCAGAGCCCAGGTGGAGGAATCAGAAGGAGCCCTAAACTGCTGCCAGCCAACCTCAGGAGGAGTCGGCTCCGGCTTTTTGGGGACGAAACTTTAACCTGCTCTGGTCGAGAGAGATGGGAAAAGACATCGGGTCTGAAAAGCTATGCTCTCCTTAGCCAGGGCTCAATCGCGCACTCCGGGAGGCCCAGGAGGAGTGAGGGGACCGGACCTCTCCTGCTCCTCCAGGGTGTGTCCCGTCCGCCCTCCCTCCTTTCGCGCGGCGCCCGCTACCTTCCCGCTCCAACTTTGCCCCAGCGCCAGCGCGGGCGCTTCCCCGAGCTGCGCCTCCTGCTTCAGCACCTGCTCGCCACTCCCTAGGCGCTGCGCCTGCACCTGCTCCCGGCTACCCTGACGCCCCTGCCCGCTGGGCTATTCCTGCCCAGCACTCCCTCACCGGGTGAGCCCCAAGCCCTTTACTACACCCTCCCTCCACCATGTGTGAGGACCTGGGAGGAGACTTAGCCTACTCTCCCATCCTCTCTGACCCCCAACCAAACACCGTGGGAGATGGGGGTGAAGAAGCGAGGCAGTGGGGTGGGATGTCACACCTAGTTTTGCAACTAGAACTAGAAGTCCGTTCACTTTTCAGAGAAGGGACCGGGTCTGTCATAGAAGTTCCATTCCCACCCCCCCACACACCCCCCCGCCCCGCAACTCCTGACCAAAAAAAAAAAAAGTGCCGGCAGGGTATCCGCTAAAAATAGGAGCTAACCGCTGGATGTAGCGGTGGGAATGAAGATAAGTGGGGTTTGTGCTAGCCCCCGAGGGTACGTGATGTGTGTGTGTGTGCGTGTGTGTGTGTGTATGTGTGTGTGTGTGTGTGTGTGTGTGTGTGTGGTGGTGGTGGTGGTGGTGGTTGGATGTGTGTGTGTGTATGCGTAGGAGGAACCCGGGGCGCGTTCAACACATGCGCTATGTAGTATCTTTGGTTCCCCCCTCCCCCGTAGCCAACCCTCCCCCCGCTTTTATTGTGGTTAATGAAGAATAATAAATCCAGTGAAAGGTTTTTCAAGCATATCCACACGAGATTCACATTCACTATACTAGAAACGGGAGAGGAGGAGGAAGACGAAAAGAAGGGGGGAGGGAGGCGAGGCGCGCTCTGTGTATGTGTATGGGGGGGTGCGGAAGAGGGAGGGGGGTAGTCGCATGCGCACTCTCACCCAGGGCCCGACCTGCCGCTGTCCAATGGGCTGAGAGCAGTTAGAAACCGAGGGAGAGAGAAAGACTCACAACCCAAATACCCCGATGTCTCTTCGGCACAAGGCACCTGCCGGGTCAAGGTGCGCAGAGCTGAGCTTCGAGACTGAGGCAGTAGCGGAGGTTGCACAAAAGAGCGAAAGGAGGAGAGCAGGGAGGAGAACGGGCTGGTTGGCAGCTGCTCCAGTTGTTCATTCCATCGGGGACCGGGAACCGGAGTCAGCCAGTGTCGAGGGACGGGCGGGAACCTGGTACTTGGGTTGGGAAGAGGGAGCTGGGTAGGAGGTGACAGTTAACTGTGGAAGACAGGGAAAAGCCCATCTCTATTGGTAATCCAAACCTGGCTCCAGAGGCAACTTCATTGCAGAGTTTCTTCCTACTTGGGTAGAGGCACGGGGGGTGGAGAGGGGGACGCCGGGAAGCTACAAAAGAGGACTGGTGGCAGTCGCCTAGGGCATTTCCCAGCGGCATTGGTGCTTCCTTGGGAAACGGGGAGGGGCCTGGGTTAGGGTGAGAAGTGAGAAGATCGGGGTGGGTGGGGGTGGAAGTCAGGGAGGGGGCCAGCCCAGAAGCATTGGGATCAAGAGCGCAGGCGGAGAAGGAGGAGGAGAAAGGAGGAGGCAGTCGCTGGTAGTGTTGGTGACAGAGGAGAAGGCGGGGGTTGAGGGTGGGGGGTTGGGGGGGGGGTGAGAAAGAGAAAGAGAGACCCGGAGCCCAGAGGGAGAAAAGGAGGGAGAAAGGGGAAAAGCAACAAACCTTGTAGGAGCTTGGCAAGGAAGAGGGGAGGAGGGGGAGCGAGGGGGAAGGCGAGGGGGAGCTAGGGAAGTATAACACCGCGGCCGGCCGGAGGCTTGGGGGGCAGTTGCGAGAGGAAAGGGCTGAAGCCAGAGCAGAGCGGAGCCTGGGAGAACCAAGAGGCAGCGGCAGCCGCAGGAGGAGAGTCTACGCACGCAGCCCCAAAGCGACATTCAGGTCTCCAAGCGGAGCCTGCTGGCCGCCACCCGAACTTTTCCCTCGTCTCTCCCTGCTCCGGGCATCTTCTGCGCGTCCCGGTGGCGGGTGCTTGCTCTTCGGGAAGATGATGATGATGTCTCTGAACAGCAAGCAGGCTTTCAGCATGCCTCACGGCGGCAGCCTGCATGTTGAGCCCAAATATTCAGCTCTGCACTCCGCTTCTCCCTGTACCTCTTCCTCCGCGGCGCCCTCGTCCAGCTCTCCCAGCAATACCAGTAGCGGGGGCGGCGGTGGAGGCAGCGGCGGCCGGAGTAGCAGCAGCGGCAGCAGCGGCGGAGGCGGCGGCGGCGGCAGCGGGGGCGGAGGAGGTTCCGAGGCGATGAGGCGAGCGTGTCTTCCCACCCCACCGGTATGTATTCTGCATAATCACCGCTTAAAGGCACGTTTTGACAGCCCCCTTTATCTGCTTGATGTTTTTTTCATGTCTGCACAGCAAATCACCCCACACCTCCAATTTTTCCCCCCTCGCTCTCTTTCTTTCCTTCTCTCTCTCTCTTCTCCTCTCCCTCAACTTATGTATTCAGTGGATCTGTTCTTTCATATTAATTTTTATGACCTGGGATGTTGCCTCTCCGTGTGCGCTGTGTTGTGTTGTGTGTTGTGTAGTCTCTCTGCTCTCTCTTTTCCTCCACTCTCTTGTTTCTCTCTCTCCCCACTCCCCCCCCCCTTTTTTTAACGAGGATTTCTTTCTTTCTTTCTTTTTTTTTTCCTTTCCTAACCTTTCGGAGATGGTTTAGTTGGGCTGACTGGCTGGCGGCAGCGGGTGGTCAGGCGGGAACGCTGGCGGAGGTGGTGTGGGGAGGAGAGCCCAAATCCCTGTAGTCAGTAATGTGTGCCTTCTACTTGCAATTACAGAGCAACATCTTCGGTGGTCTGGATGAGAGCTTGCTGGCCCGCGCGGAAGCTCTGGCGGCCGTGGATATCGTTTCGCAGACCAAAAGCCACCATCACCACGCGCCCCATCACAGCCCCTTCAAGCCAGACGCCACTTACCACACCATGAACACCATCCCATGCACCTCCTCCGCGTCGTCGTCTTCCGTGCCGATCTCGCACCCTTCTGCCCTGTCCGGCACCCACCACCACCACCACCATCACCACCACCATCACCACCAACCGCATCAAGCGCTGGAGGGAGAGCTTTTGGATCACATCACGCCGGGGCTGGCTCTGGGGGCCATGACGGGACCCGACGGATCAGTGGTGTCCACGCCGGCCCACGCCCCACACATGGCCACCATGAATCCTATGCACCAGGCGGCTCTCAGCATGGCCCACGCACACGGGCTTCCTTCGCACATGGGCTGCATGAGCGACGTGGACGCAGACCCGCGGGACTTGGAAGCGTTCGCCGAGCGCTTCAAGCAGCGACGCATCAAGCTGGGGGTGACCCAAGCGGACGTGGGCTCTGCGCTGGCCAACCTCAAGATCCCCGGAGTGGGCTCGCTGAGCCAGAGCACCATCTGTAGGTTTGAGTCCCTCACCCTATCCCACAACAACATGATCGCTCTCAAGCCCATCCTCCAGGCTTGGCTGGAAGAGGCAGAGAAGTCCCATCGAGAAAAGCTCACCAAACCCGAGCTATTCAATGGGGCTGAGAAGAAGAGGAAGCGCACGTCCATAGCTGCTCCTGAGAAGCGTTCCCTCGAAGCCTATTTCGCCATTCAGCCTCGCCCTTCCTCTGAGAAAATTGCCGCCATTGCAGAGAAACTCGACCTTAAGAAAAATGTGGTGCGGGTCTGGTTCTGCAACCAGAGGCAGAAACAAAAAAGGATGAAATATTCGGCTGGGATTTGAAAGGCTCTCGATCTCTCTTGGGACTCTTTCCCTATCTCTGGTCCCAATGTCTTCCTCTCTCCACCTCACTCCTTCTCCCCATGTTTTCCCTTCTTACTTGTCGACAAGAAATTATTTCAGTGTCTGGTTCCATCAGAGAGAGAAAAAAAGAGAAAGAGCTATTGAATAAGCCTGGTGAAACTGGGGGGGGGGGGGAAATTAAGAAACAGGAAAAAAAGAAAACCAGACTTGAATTTTTCAAGTTTTAATGATGTCCCTCTCCACATCCCCTAGAAAGGCGCCCTGCTCTTTCAAGTACTCTGACACTGACTGAAGGCAGATATAAAATCCTTTTTAAAAGACTGAAGAACGACCAAGTAAGATTTGTTTTTATTCTTAAAGACATTACCCATGTTCGAGTTAAAAAGTACACTTTGCAGCTATTTTTCAGAAAATTAAAATTGTGTCAGGACTGAAACTTTAAACTAGAGTTTGACCCCTAACATGATAGAGACATCTCAAAAGTATTTTGATTTAAAAAAAGAGAGATGGCAGATTTTTCTGCATTTACACTGTATATTATATACAATATATTTTTACTGTGGTTATTATTCTTGTTCTCCTCTGAAGTGTTAATGCTTAGAAAAGGAGCTGCCCACTGTGTTCACTGATCTTTAAAAGCTTTTATTAGATTCCTGCCAAACAATCCTCTGTAAATTATTCATTTATGTCTCTGGCAACTTAATTTGTGCTCATTCTGATTAAGTAAACTACTTTAATCTAAGTCTGGGTAAAAAAAAAGCAAAGGGGAAGTGTAGATAGTGAACACCAGAAAAGTTTAAGTTTGAAGACTTTGTCGAATTTCTAAAGCTATCTTCTTCTACAATGTTCCTTTTGGCCCACGTGTAAATTCTCACTCTGAACGAAGGTTGTTTCTCCTTTGTTTTTCCTGGCAGTGTTCTTATTTGTGACTCGTTGATAGATGTCCTCCGTTATTTGTATAGACCTGATTCACTGTCCAAAGTATTGTTTACTTCCTTACATATTTAATGGGGATTCCCATCTTGTCCCCACCAATCTCTCTCTCTCTCTCTCTCTCTCTCTCTCTCTCTCTCTCTCTCTCTCTCTCTCTCTCTCTCTCTCTCTTCCTCTCCCTCTCTTTCACATACTCACAGGCACAAGCACACAGACACTCCTCTAAAACTGAAAAGAAATTGTGGTTGGCTTGGTTTTCCTCCTGTTGTTTCTCCTTCTAGATTTCAAAACTCCCAGTTCTCCTATTTTTTTTTTTTTCCATTTTCAAGACTCCTCCCCTCCCCGACCCCTTTGGAGGTTTGTTTGTAGAAAAGCCAAATTTTAATTATTAGAGGGACAGTGCACTGCTTGTAAATTCACACTTTGTTACAATTATTTTGAAACGACAACAAAATAAGGTACACAACTTCTAGTACCTTAGGTATTGTAAATATTTCATTCAAAATGATGCACACATAGATATATTCTTACAGATTTCGCTGTACTACTGTTATAATGGAGACTTTCTGAAGTCTTAAGTTCTGTATATGAACCGGTTTTATTGTTTTTGTTAATAGGATGTTTATTTAATATAGTCATGTATTAAGTTATTTTCAATGTTGTTGAATTGTCTTTCATTGAGGAAAAGATTTTAATGTTTTATTGGAAAAGTATGCTGGTTTTTTCATTAAAATATGCTATTGAAATTAAATTGCTTTTAAATGTTAAGTTGTTGTTTTAATCATTAATTTGGTTCTTTTTGGTGGAAGTGCTTGGAAAACCAACATGACAATTTTGAAGCTTTCTTTTTCTAGAATGATGGTTATTTTGGGTCCAGGTAGGACAGTGGTTTTGGAGCAGAGAATGAATAAGCTGAATTTATTGCTGGCTCTTTAAACAGAATTCTACTGCTTAGTGTATTCGAGAGCCTCTCTTTCTGCCAGGATAACACGGGGCATTTGGCTCCCAATACAAGCATTTTCCTTCACCTGCCTCCTCCAGACCCCCAACAAGGCATATAGGAATTGCTTTGTAAATGGAAAATATTGGATGAACGTTTCCTAATCATCTTTCCTTTCTGCCCCTCCCCTCTCCAGCACTTAGAGAGGAAGTCAACTGGAGAGGCTTGGGAAGTGACTGCTCAGATTACTTCAGAGCAATGCCAGGGGACCGGGTGTGGCTAGAGCTGAAGCTCAGGGTGCGTTAGATGTAGACTAGGACCCTCTAGCAGCTACTTACCATTTGACAGCTCTTAAAGAGTAGACTGGTGCCAAGCTGGAGGAGAATAAGGCTGGGTTGGAAGGACTTCCCTCCCTTCCTTCATTTTTCCCTCCTTTACAGCACTTCCCATTACACTCAATGAAGCTAGCTGATCTGGGAGTAGGGTGGGGTGGTGGATTGGAGAGAGAGTAAAATAAGAGGTGGGAAGGGAGATATTTTAAAGGTGATTCTGTTATGCCACCTGCTGTGATGAGTGGAGTCCCTGGAGCTGGCAGAGGTCTCTCCAAGGCAGAATAGAGACAAAGAAGTTATTTCTCTGACCCTAGTCTTTTGCTCAACAGTGAAATGAGCCTCAATTTAATAATTTTCAGGCTCTCTCAAATTATAGATTGGGTTTTTTAAACACTTTTTAAAGAGAGCTTTGAATTGGAGTTAATATTATTGATAGAAAAAAATTGTAATTGTACAAAATAACAATAGTATTTTTCAGTTCAAATAAAAGGAGACCATTGGGTTTTCCTTCTTATACTCCCCGGCCTCCCCACCCTTGATGACTATGCTTTATCTAACCCATGCTCTCCTGTAAAGTGAAACTCCCTCAAGGTGTTTTTAATGTCAGTGACTAAATGGAAGAATGCCAGATTCTCTCGCTCAAAATCATTTTAGTAATTCAGACTGTCAATAAATGCTGGAGTGGCACTTGAGTATGCTTTACAGATGTGACAAACCCCATTAGGGATAGAGAGTGGGAGGATAAAGGGGAAGATGGTTGTTCTTAACGGAAAAAGGAAGGGGTGAACCCTCCAAATTTAAAAAAAATATGGGAAACTTTTGACATTCATGAGCCAGTCTGATCTGGGGGCAAGGAAAAGGGACTTTGAAGAAGAGGAAATAATTACTACAACTTTGCTAAGTTTAGAAGAAAGTAACAGGGTGTTTATTTCATTGCTTATTGCTGACTTTATTTCATTCTACTTTCTGAGGGCTGAAATCCTTTACCTTCGTTTAGTCTCACTCTCTTCTCACTTCATTCCTGGCCTTCTCAATTTACTGCTCAATCTCACTGAGGGGAGGCTGGCATTCAGCACCATGGACAGAGCCCCAATTCTGGGCAAGCCGTTTTTGAGTTCCAAGCCTTGTTTGTTCTCCTGTTCTAGGGAGTTGTACTTATCCCAGAATGGAGGAACTCAAGAGTCTCTCCCTCAAAAGGAAATTAATCCTTCATTCAGAGGAAGACAGGCTTCCCAAATTAGAATGAAATTTTTTCTTCAATATAACACCCAATTCTCCCCAGGCCAGTGCTATTAAAAGTGCACTTGTTTGGTTGGGGGGGTGGTGTTTAGGGGAGGGTGGGGAAGGAGCTAGTGTATGCATCTATGTGGACCCTCTATTTTACAAATGAAGCCATCACATTTTTGTCAAAAGAGGAATCCACGTAGCAAGTATCAATGGAGAAATGTGTTGAATAGGACCAGGTAGGAGTGGTGGAAACTATTGCTTTCCTCGAAAATTTTTCTAATGTATTTTGGGACTTGCAATAAACTTTATGTGTCCATGGTTGTATTAATGAGTAAAGTGAAAAATCAGCAACAATCCAGCTATTTCAATAGTTGGAATAGCAGCATGTCCTTTGCCCTGATTCTCCAAAGGTTTCTTTGTGTCTTGTGTTGTCTAGTTTGTTTGTTTGTTTTCCATGTAAGACGTTTTAGGTTATAACTGGGTACCTAAGACTCACATACAGAGGGTTACATTTCTTCCCCCCTCAAATGTATTTTGTTTCCCCTCTTATTAATTAAACATGCTTAATAGCCTCTAATATCTTTTCCAGCTCTAAATCTATGATCTTATAATTCTATGAATATGGTGGGCTTTGTGGGGGAAATGCAGAGAGCCAAATAAAACCATTTCCTTTAAGCAATCTTTTTTAGCTAAAAAAAAGTGTGTGTGTGTGTGTGTGTGTGTGTGTGTGTGTGTGTGTGTGTGCAGAAACAGAGAAATTCCAAGTGAAGAGTTGGGACAGATACAAGAGTAAGAAAATTAAAGTAAAAAGAGGGAGGGAGACTAATTCATGCCCAAAATATTGTCTAATATTTATTTGTGTTCAATTCAATAAACATCTTTAAGCACCAGCTGTGTGCAAATGGTTGAGTTAGATCCTGGTGACCCAGAGACGGTTTGAAAATACTCAAAACAGTAACTGACCATATGATAAGATGTAATGCCACTGTCACATCAGTACTATCAGTAGGCGTTTATATGATTCATTTTCTAGTCTTTCTCCAAGCCATACTACTAGAAGACCATATTTATTATGTGGAAAGGAGATGTTTGTATGAACAGACTCATATACATATAATGGCATCCTAGGCTTGAAAGTTCACCCTCAAGTGATTTATTTTAAACAACATAACTGACTCTAAAAATCAAGCTATTTCCTATGATTTTGTTCACTGTGATCATGTGGATAGAAACAGAAAACAACTGACAGCCAGGAAGAGTGGTTTCAGCTGCTACGTGAAAACACTACATCTCAGTTAAAACACTATATCTCCACTTAGATGTTGTGTTTATACTTTATGTCGCTGATGTTTTATCCACCTAGGGGGTACACTTCTTTATTTAGACAAATCTCACTGAAAGATTTCTTAGGGGATATATGGAAATCTGAGGTTGCCAATGAGATACTCAAAAGTAATAAACCATACAATACATTCTAATTTTTTTCTAGCAATTACATTTTCTCAGTATGTAACACATGACTAAGTCTTTCTCTCTCAAGAATAGGGCTTGAGAACCCAGTTGGCAAAACCTCTGTCCAAACAATCCCTCTCCCCTCCCATTTTAGGTAAAATAGCACCGTCAATTTTCCATTTAAATATAATTCTTCTTAGTCCACTTGGAAAACTCTCAATGATGTGGTAGTGGTGGGGAGCGTGGAACTTTAAAAATTCCCTCGATTTTCTTTGAAACCTATTATTCAGAAGATCGGTAGACTAACTTCTCAAGCAGCTTCTGCAAGAAATTCAGATATTTCTACGCAGCGTAGAATTAAAAGTACTGAAAATAAGTCTTTAACATTGCTAACTGAAATGCTCTTTATCTCACTTGGAAAATAATGAAGAAAAGAAAGAGAGAAGGATAAGAAAGGGAAAAAAGAAAGAGAGGATGGAAGAAAAGGAAGTAAGAAAAGAATGAAAGAAGGAAGGGAAGAAAGAAGGCGTATTGATATTTTCATTTGCTCTTCCAATGGCAGCAGCAGTAGCAACAGGAGAGGAAAAAAAAAAGTCAACGTAGTATTCTAATGTGGCAAACAGGGTGAACAAGATTCCCTCATAATGAGGATAATTAGAACGACCAGAAGAGCCAAATTTGTCAATAGACGAGTGAATACGTTGCAACAGGAGAGAAATCTTGAAACTTCTTCCGCTTTTCCCCTTTAAATGAGCCGTTCCCAGTACTGAAAGGCTATTATGGGAGAATTAATAAATTACACAGCGAATTATTAAATCCAGATAATTACAAGGAATAAGTAAGTAATCATTAGTTATCTCAGCTAATTACTGTGGGTCAGAGCGAGCCGGAATGTGAAATCCTCCTCGGGAATTGAAATTAACTTTGCACAGCGAGGCTCTCTGCTTGACATCCCCAGTCTGTGGCCACATGGCAGCTCCCCTGTGAGCCAGTCTTTCTATTTAACTTGGAGAGAATGGAAATAAAATTAAGTGGCGACGTGATAATAGGGAGCTGCTTAGAAAGAAAACTCTGTGGCTTTTATTTTGTACCTTTAATGTTCGCAAGACGGAGAGCTTTCTTAAAAAAATTTTTTTGACGTCCTCATTGTCATGAATTCTTTCTTGCCTCTCTCCTTTCTCCTCTCTCTCTCTCTCTCTCTCTCTCTCTCTCTCTCTCTCTCTCTCACGCACACACACACACACACACTCCTCACCCCCACATTCACTAAGTCCTAAATCGCCTGGTCTAACATAGATTAATTGCACAAAATGAAGGTAGATTCGAAGAACAAACGTTTTGACTGGTGTATCTATGTGTGTGTGGGGGGGGGGGAGTGGGGCGCGGGGAGGTGTATAGGAGTCTGGTAGATTTCGGGCGAGGGGAATAAACAGAACGAAGCCAGGAAGAGGTAAAACCACTATGTCGCCCTTTCCTTTCATCCCATACAGGAGAAAGGCTGCCCAAGTGGGAAGCAAGCTATAATCATCTGTTTGTTTTGTTGGCTAACAATAAGCTTTAATCTCTGAATGGTAAGAACCAGCTTAGTGCAAACGCTTCTCTGTTGATCTTTCGCCAGATACCTCCTAGAACTGATGTCATCTTTTTTCATATAGGCAGCACTTTCTAAAGCCATCCTCCCCCTACCCTTCCTCTCATTTCCCCTCCCCCCTAGAATGTCAAAGAACAGAGAAGACTCTGGACCCTATGTGCCTGTTGGAAAGTACGTTTGTATGATATTATAACTGTTTCTACCGGTTTCTCCTAGGGATGGGCGGATAAAGAAAACTGCTGTTAATTTATCAAATTGGGGAGGGGGAGGAGAGAGGAAAGCTAAGCTTTTTTTTTTTTTTTTTAATCAATCGCAATTAGATGGACAGTCTTTCCAGTCTTTCCCTCTCACTCCTTGCTCCAGCCTGGGATGATAATAAAAATTTAATGAAGCCTGGGACGAGCAGAGAGCTCCGTCTGGGGACCATGGAATAGAATATTTTAACTGTACATTTATACCAAGTGTCTGGCTTCAAAGACGTGACTGCTTTTAATCTCGAATTAGAAAACCACAGACTTGAAATTAAATATTAGATACTCTCGGATCCCCTTCCTTTTTGGAATATTGTCGCGATTTTGTTTTTCTCCATTGCCCTGGTTACACACCATCAACACACACACACACACACACACACACACACACACACACACACACACACATCTTAGGTCTCCAATTACATTTCCGTGAATAATAGATAGCTTTGATAGGGTGCAGCATTCTGGTTCTTTGGCTTTTTTTTTAAATAGAGTTAATGCAATATTAATTGGCTGTAGCTGTTATAAGAATGCGCAGCCCCCTTTTTTCAGGAACAAATCGATGAGGTGGGGATGTGGGAAAGAGGCGAGGCAGAAGCTCTTCCCTGGCTGGGGAACTTCTTTTTTTCCCCAAGCTTTCCAAGCTTTTAGGTAAGTGCAGACCTTTGGTGAGGTTTAGGGGCGGGATTGGCGATGGCTCTGGCCAGCGCAGCGAGCTCGCCTTCCCGCCTGCAGGCCTGCTTGCTCTGGGCCCCAGCTGCAGACAGAGACAGGAGGCAAGGGAAGGAAGTAGCCCAGGCGCTGGGAAGCGGCCGAGGAGTGAAGGGAGGAGGATCACAGAGCAGCCTTCTTCCATACCCCTACTCTACCCTTGCTGCGGGTGTGCTAGGAAGCGGCAGCCAAGAACCCTCACCCACTGTCTTAGCGGGCTTACGCAGCACCAGTGGATCGCGAACTACACGCCAGTCTTCCCCACCCTTCCCCCCAGCTAGCCCCACCTCCCCATTCCCTCCCCCACGCCCTGCGGACCCCTACCAGGGGCGAGGGGGCGGGGGAGCTGCTGCGGGGTCCAAGAAGTAGAAAGCAAGGTATTGGGGGGGCGGGTGGGAGAAGCTCCCCTCTCGAAGGCGGGTTTGCCCCGGGCCCCCGGCCAGGAGCTGCCCATTGCCCCCTGCGGGCCCCCAGCGGCCCCGAGAGCAGACGTCTTGCCAGCCGGAGAATCTGAGAGCCAGAGAGAAAGAGCAAGATTGAGAGCGGCGGCCAGGGCGCCTCGGCCCCTCACATTTTACTAATCACGTCTATTTAAATTCTAGCGCGGTCTGCCGCGCTCTCCCCGGGAAAGCTCTGGAGAACTGGACCCATCAATTATTCTGAAAAATCCCTGGCTACGTGAGGCTTCCAACGGCTGGGGGGTGGGGGTGGGGAGGAATGGGAGGCAGGGAGGAGGAAGAGGAGAGCCAAGAGCCGTCCTCTTCCCCACCTCCATTGGTGCCTCTACCCCCCACCCCCCATTAGCCAGTCCTGTGCCCTTAGGCCCAGTGAAACGTGTGTGTGCCTCCTGCTTTTCTCCCTCCTTCTCTTTCTTCCACCTTTCCACCCTTCTTCCCCACTTCTCTTCCTCCTTTCCTTTTCCCCTTCCCCTTCCTCTCTCTCCCTCCCTCCTCCCTTCCTTCCTTCCACCTTTCCATCCTTCTTTTCTTCTTCCCTACTTCCCTCCCTCCTTTCCTTTTCCCCTTCCCCTTCCTCTCTCTCCCTCCCTCCCCCCTTTCCTTCCTTCCTTCCTTCCTAAAGGCTGTGGGACTGTTGCCTTATCAGTCTTTTGTCAAAGTGGAGTAGGTTTCCCAAAGACTTATTGGAGCATCCACCTTTCTTGGGGGCCTGAACTCAGAAACTCTGGATGGGGGTGGGGGAGACCTTCAATATATCCCCTTCTCTGGTCAGAACAGGCCTTCAAAGAAGATGAAAGGATAGTTTGAGGTCCCAGGGAAGATTTTCCTCTTTACTAGCTCTGGGAGGCCTGTCCAGGCCAAGTATAGCCCATAGAAACCTAGGAAGTTGGGAGTTTGGGATAGCCTTGGTTTTGAAGGAAGATAGACCTTGATGTTTGGTGAGGCTGGAGTCCCCAGGGAAAATCTTCTCCTCCCAACCCCAGCCCATCCCCTTTAGGTTCTAGAATGCCCAGGGGTAGAAATGGTAGTGAAATAAGTTCGAGAAAAAAGAGAAAAAGGAGCAGGTTCCCTCCAAAGTCCTGATCTGAGAAAGCTGGACAGTAATTACTAAACCCAAAGCCCCAGCACTGGGGACTAGGGCCATTACTCCAGCTGTCACTGGGCAGAAAGCAGGAGCCCTCTTACCCCAGATCCTCTGGAGCTTATAAAAGAATCTCTCTCTCTCTCTCTCTCTCTCTCTCTCTCTCTCTCTCTCTCTCTCTCTCTCTCTCTCTCCCCTCCCCTCCATCTTGCTCTTTTCTTATGATTCTCTTTTTTTCTCTTCCCCATTCTTCCTTGCTCTTTCACTCCTTTTTCCAGCTCTCCCCCTACTCTTACTCTCATCGTCTTTGAAACACAGATTCATAAACTCTTTTTGGCTTTTCCTCAGGAGAGTGTGATCCTTCTACAACACCCCCCTCCATTTCCCTTTGAAAGGAAGGGGGGTTATCATCTACTTACCCTTTAATTTTTCAAGCAGTTTATTTTTCTGAGTAATTTAATGAGGTTAGTATGATAAACATTTTATAGGAGATAACCTATTCCTTAAATTAGCACTTTATCCTGCTCTCTCCTGAGCAGTTTCCTTCCACACAAAAAGTTTCCTGTAAGTTAGTAAGGGTTTGTTTGGGGGAGGGATTAAAAATAATTATCTTAGCAAGTTCAGATCGGCAGAGTGTTTGTATTTAGCAGCTGAATTCATGTAAGCCAAAGATCTCTTGAGCTAGGTCCCAGGAGATCATAGATGCTATGCACACACTTCAGAATAACCCCATTCTCCTAAAAGGTTCCACTATTTACTTTGGGAAAAAAAAGAGCAGCCTGAATTTTTCATTAAATTATGAATTTTTGGTTAAACTGGATGAGATCCCAGAGGCAAAAGTATCTAGGGTTCTAGTGTATTGAAGAGATGTTATAGGGTTGATTTGGAAAAGTCAGTACTCTCAAGCTACAGTTAGTTAAGTGTCCCTTCCCATAAATGTGTTAAAGTTTTCCTTTTGAAGGTCCTATTTATGAACTTTGTGTTACAGAAGCCATTGTGGCCTGCCTGACCCATTCCTTCATGCAAATCTGTCAATCTCTCTACTTTCAGTTAGCAGCAGGATCAGCGATCCTCTTCTGCTAGGTGGAAGGAGTAAAACTGAGCTCAGTCTTCAGGCCTTCCTTGACTGAGCCCCAGGGCACCATGGAAGCTGAGGGTGAGGGGGAGCTGTAAAAGGATCCTTAATGGCCGGCTTGATGGAAATCACATTACAGCGTGGCAAAGGCACATGTTAGATCCTGCTGCATCTGTTCCAGTAGAATGACAAGAGAGAAGACAGGGAGTTAAAAGCAAATGAGATCGGCTATTTCAGCTTTGGAGACTCCCCCCTTTATCCTGTTTAATGCACACAAATATGTAGGAACTTAGAGGTCCATCTCCTAGTGCTAAGCTTCCATAAAAATCCTTATCATTTTTCCTAAGGAAGATACCTACTTTCTTTCAAAGGGACTTAAAATGAGCAGGTCTGTGCCTTTAAAACAAATGTAATTTAAATTTCTTTGATATCTAGTTGACCATGAGATGTAGACAGTGACTGGTTGGATGTTGAGTGCATGGTGAAAGAGTTCCTCTTCCTACCTGATTCCATAGCATAGGCTCTGTGGCCCCATCCTAGTGTGGCTGTGATCTCTGGGTAATAAAAGTAGGGATATACAGCATCCCAGAAAGGTTAGGGCAACTTGCCAGGTTGGAGATAGGGAAGAGAGAGAGGAAGAGGTAGTGATTACATCCATGATTCTGCTTCAAATTGGGATTCAGAGAGCCCTGAGCTATTAGGGGAGAGGGGGGCAGATTCCCAGTCTCCTAGGGTGACAGAGGCTCATCAGTCTATTTTACTAAGTCTCCCCAATTTCTTTTCATTCCTTCTAAGACCCCAAAGGTTAATTGCTGAGTTGGAGAGAGCTCCTTGAGAGTTGGGACTATATTTTGCTTTTGTTTGTATCCCTAGCACCTAGCACAATGCCTGGCTCATAGTAAGTGCTTAACAGATGATTGTTGACTTGACTCGAGATATATAACCTGTCTTCTAGTCGAAGAACCCCATTACTCCACCAGATAGCCTCTGTATTACTTGTCAGATGGGGGAAAAAGCTATGAACCCCTGACCTTAAGAGTTGGACCTAATACTGCAAGACTTGGTTCCAATCTTGCCTCCCCTAGTTCCTAGCTGTGTGAATATGGTCTAGCTAGCCAATTAAGCCTTTCTGAGTCTAACTTTCCTCATCTCTAAAATGGGCATGATAATATTTGTACTCTTCACCTCATAGGGCTATTTGAAGGTCAATGCTGGGCAAACTTTAAAGTGCCATACAAATGTGATTTTTAAAGGAAGGCAACCTTTCCTCACTGTGAAATTAAAGCCATATTTTATTCCTCCTGAGTGAGCAGCACTGTAGGTGTCTGAGGACTGTGGGATTTTAGACTCATAGGACTTAAAACTATAAAGGACCTTAGACATTATGTAGTTCAAACCTCCTTATTTTAGATATTGGAAACTGAGGCTGAAAGAGGAAAAGAAACTAGCTCCAGGTTATACTGAAACCCAGGAGCAGAACTGGATTTGATATCAGATTCCCTGTTCCAAGTCAAAACATCTTCCCACTAGAGATGCTTTTTCCACCTCTCAGGCACCACAACTTAAGACTTTTTAAACTCACTTCTATTTCTTATTTGTTTTCTAATTTTCAGCAAAAAAGTTCCAAAGTTTTTAGATAGGGAGCCACTAGTTACATGGGATTTCTGCTTTGCAATTTCTCCTGTAGAGTTTAAATGACTGTTAATTAGGATATTGTCCCAAGGCCCTGCCTCTTTCTGTGTATGATTCAGTGGATTTCATTGATTCTTCCTCTGTACTATTAGGGTATGTTTGCTTTTGACACATTCAAGAAGTAGATAGCCCTTATGCAGAAGAGTCATTCTCTGGTGACCTAGGAGAGTGGGCCTGGTGGCCCTGCACTTTCCAGGGAAAAAAGGAAATTTAGCATGCCATGCAGTGTAGGCTAGCCAAAAAAGCTACAGAAATGACAGGAAAGTAGCAAGGTCACTATGTTTGGCAGTTGTGTCCCTTTCCATCTAACCAGAGTGACTCAAACTGAGGTTGTCTGTTCTGCCAAAGGTACCCATTTTATCAATGAGATTCCAGGGATCCTGTAGTTTCTGCTGTTCAGTATAAAGGGATACAGAAGAAGAAAAACACATTTCAATCAAGGGCTGAGGGGGATCGGGATTCAATCTTTCCAATTTTCAATTAGGGAAGGACCCAAAAGGAAGAAACCCATGGAAGTCAGGGGTCTTTGGCAAACCTCAAATTGGCAAACCCAGCTCCTCCCTCAGCAAGTTACAAGTCTGCTTTAAAAATGTTAGCAGTGACTTCTTTTGTTCTGCTACTAACAAAGTTGTGAAGGTTTGTAGAATTAACTTCTTTCTTTCCATAATTCAGTTTGGACTGTCATGGTGAAGAGCCTGGGAAGAGTCCTTCAAAAGTGTCAAGTCCCAGAAATTAGTTCACTGCTACCATCTTTTTTTTTTCTTTCTTATGTTTAGGGTCGAGGTAGAGGCTGTTGAAACTCATTTATCTTGTTTCCTCTGCTGCTTGGATAAAGCACAGTAATTCCATAATAGACATCTTTCTGATTTTTCTGCATGTGTGAGTAGAAGTGTGTGTGTGTGTGTGTGTGTGTGTGTGTGTGTGTGTGTGTGTGTGGCATAGAGGAAAGAGAGGTAAAGACAGAGACAAAGACACACACACACACACACACACACACACACACACACACCCCTAGAGAGAGACACAGAGAAAGAGAATTAAGATAAAATTGGAAGAATTTCATTTTTTACCCCCAGTATGAATTTACTCTAGAACTTATTAATGGCAGCAAGAAGTAACCTTACTCCAGCTGTACAATCCTTAGGTATCAGTTACTTCCAGAAAAAGATGATTTAATAAGTCTAGGTGAAATCTCTTTAATGGTCAACCCTCTTGCTTCATTCCTTCTCCTTTTCCCTCCCTTCCCCCTTTCCCTAGCTTTCAAATGGCACAAGACAAGGAAACCTCTCCAATATGGGAATCTCAATGAAGCTAAGAGAAAGAGCTTACTTCTCTGGGCAGAATTTAAGCACTCACTTGAAACACTACCTAGGAGTTATGAGGCTCTTCCTCATTTGTACTAACAAAGCTGGCCTTTGTAGAATGCTTTAATAGTTACAGAGTGCTTTCTCACTTAATCCTTACCATAATCCTAGAGGTGAGTGTTGCAGGCAGAATTATTTATGTTTTAAAGATAAAGAAACTTAGGTTATGTCACTTGCCCTAGGTCAAATAGCTAGTGAATGTCAGAGGCTGGATTTGAACCAGAGTCTCTCTTCCCTCCACATCCAACACTCTTTCCACCAGACCTGCCTAGGTATTTTGATATTTATAAATATTATCTCTTGAAATCCATATTCATCACAAGCAGGAAGCAGAGAATGTTACATCTAGATATGTGCACTAATGTATGCATTTTCTCCTGAAAAAAGGATTTTTGAGAGAGAGGGGAGAGAGAGGAATGCAGGGATATCTTCCAAATCTTTTTCTCACACATACTCTTCCCCTTCCTGCTCTGGGGAAGGATCTGCCACAGCAATCCCTGCCTACTCCAGTTCCAAAGAAGTTAGGTGCCCCATCCCATTGCCTGGATGTATAGCCAGGTGTAGGCAATGAACCTGAGACCTGGGGAAGTAGCAAGCTTTGTGTGTTGCAAACCCTCCTCTTCTTTCCTCCTCAACAGAAGGGGTTGACAGCAGTCATGAGGGTACTGGTGCCTGAGTGGAGAAGCAACTTGCTTAATGCTAAGACTTTTTCCTTCATCTTTTCTAGTGATTTCAGAAACATCATTTAAATTGGAAAATGCTTTGGGGTGAGTGGTGTTAACAACAGTTATAACCAAAATACTAGCCCCTTGAGAAATTTTAATAGTTTACATTCCAGGAAGAACTATTAGGTGCTGAAGGAGCCTGCTGATGCATTAAGAGCATAGGCTCTGAAATAAGAGAACCTAGGTTCTGATAGGTTCCCAGCTTTGCCTCTTGCGATGTGAGAACTTGGGCAAGTCAGGGTCCAGGTCCCTGGGCCACATATGTAAAATAAGGAGGTTGAACTAGATGATCTCTAAGGCCCTTTCTAGCTTAAACATGATCATAGGGCTCTGTTTTCTCTTCTAAATGGTGCTGTCTCCAGACCCTGTTGCTGCATTTAATCACCAGTCTCTGTGTCTGTTGCTATCTCTGTCTCTGTTTGTCTGTCCCTCTGTCTGTCTCTTCCACTGTGGCAGAAAGACCTCAGTGTTTGCTAACACATGGATGAGATCTGATGAAACTAATTCACCACAACTGTAAAACTCTGGAAATATCTCGAGGGAGGGATTTCCACGATGTGAAGGTTGTAAAGCCACTTTTGACCATGCCCTTGAGGGTGACCCTGAGAAGTTCAAATCGGTTGTGAGCCTAGGTGGCAGAGAAGTGTGTTTGATGCCAAGGGTAATTCGAGTGTGAGTTTGAGTGTAGGGGACAGAAAAAGTCAGGCCTGGACATTGTCTCTATGCCGGGAACAATCTCCTTAACCTCAGGGAAAAGGTTCCAAGGACGTTTTTTGTCTCCACCCCACCCGATGGAGATGAGGCGCACACTGTCTCCTGCACTGTCTCCTAAGATCTCTTATTTACTACCCAAACACACTGACTTTTAGATGGAAATGTCATCAGTTGTCTTGCCCAGTTCTGCTGCAGATCTATTAATCATAAGCACCAGGATTGCCAAAATGGCGGGGCTCTCTTTGCCTTTCAGTTTATACAGAACAGAATCATTTACATAAAGTCCTTAAGGCAAATAACTGTTGGGGCTCTAATTTATATCTGATCGAAAATTAGCCGTCATTATGCGCTCCATTAGCAGCGTCTTTAATGTGCTTCTAAGCACCATTTGTCAAGCGGCTTGTTAATATCCTTCAAGTCTTTAAAGTTGAGAGCTCATTAAAGAGTGCGCCCTGTTATTGATGTAATTTAGATGAGTTTGGAAGAGCAAGCATACCATGCCTTGAATGGACAACCGACTGGAGCCAAGGCGAGGGGTAGAAGGGGCCCTTGGTTTTTAGGAAATGATTTTCCTCCAAGCCCTCAGCTTACAGACCTCCTGGAAAGGAAGCAGGTCTCCTGTCCACAAAGAGCTTTGTGTCCCCTCCCCCAACCTCCGGTTTATACCATTAATTTTTTTAAAAGTAGGTTTTATTTTGACATAGCAGACACTTCTGAACAAAAAACTGAACAAACCTTCTTACCAAGAGCATTCCCTGAAAACAGCTTATCACAGGTAACGGAAAGGAGGGACTAGCCCTTTAACTTTGAGACTACCTTATTTACATGGCCATTCATTTCTCATGGACCTTCTTCAAGGGAGGCCTTGCCAACAGTACTTCCTGTTTCTTTGTACTGTCCCTGAATATCGGCCTTCGACCCCTTTTACCTAGAACACAGCATATGTGTGCGTTTGGGGATAGTGTGGGGAATCGGAAGAAGCTTGGCCGGGACCCTTTTTATTTCCCGCTAGTTTTGTGAATTCGATTGCTTCTTCACTTCCGCATCTCCACCTCCCACCCTCTACCCTTTTTCCCACTCCCAATCCCACTCACTGCCCTCTCCCCCACAGGGGACAAGAAGGATGTGAACAAATAGAAACGCTAGGCACAGAGAAGGAGAGATACTATCTTTGTGAACGTAATTTGACTGAGGTACAGTAAGCCCGATTAATTATGTACATATTATTACATTATCTATCAACCACTCCATCAGAAGAGTATAAAGGCCAATAAATTACGCCTTTTATTTATCTAAAAATCCATATATTCTGTCATTTTTTTCTGGAGAAGATTATGTTAGTATAACACAATAAAGAAAACCATTAGCAGCCCAGAAAATTGCAACTGAGTGCAATAGGAATCCCTCTAGCAGGAATAAATAATAGTTAGGAGTCCACATTTTCATTCCAGCTTTCCCCAACCTGGTGCACCTTTGGCTCTGGGTTCAGATCTTCCATCTACCCAAAAGCCTCCAGGTTGGTACCCCACTGGCCAGAGCTTAACCAAATCTACCAGGCTTCTCCCCTCCCCCTTCTGAACCTTACATTATTAAAAAAATCTATGATCTTTGAACCCCACTTCCATCTCTCCTCTTAATTCATTTCCCCTCCTAAGGCCTCTTGGGGACACAGAGATTAATGCAAGGTAATGAAATACATTAGGCGTTTTATTCTTCCCACTAAATTTTCAAGGCTCGGTCGCCCCTGTGCAAGCACGGGTGGGAGGGTTGCTCTGTTTCATTAGATTACGGCAAAATAACACGTGGGGAGGGGGTGGCGGCAGCGAGGATGGGATCTATTATCGCTCAGTACTGCGAGTAGCGGAGTGTCAAGTCCCAAACAGCGTAAGCACCTTGCCCCCGAAAGCCCCTTCTGGAGGGTTCCAGAGGACCCCCGCCCCCGCCCTTCCCCGCTCGCCCTAAACACATAGACATCATTTGTACCAAGCAGTTTTATTTTTCAACTGCGCACCTTTAAAGGACTTCATTACCTCCACGAGGAGAAAGAGAAGGAAAAAAGAAAGATATAATAAGATCAATTTAAGGACATATTGAGGTCATATAACAGCACAAATATTCTCAAGTGCTCCGTATAATGTGCAGCGGGGATTTTGGGCAGTTTTATTGTGTGGTTGGATCCTCATCTCCGTTGTTTTTTACAGGATTCCTCCAGGCTAAAGTAATAAAGCTAGTAATTAGAATGCTAAAGACAGATGTAAATAACAGGAATGAGACAGTGGTGACAGATGAGTGGCTGGGTCAGGAGAGAGCCCAGTTGGTAGACATGACACCACTCTCTCTCCGTTCTTGTGTCTCTCTTCCCCCCACCCCGCCCCCATTACCCTCCTTCTCTCCCTCTGTGTGCCAGTGGCCTTAGGCAACCAACTGGGGACAGACCGGGCAAAATTACACTGGGGAGGCGGAAGCTAAGAAAGGTTGGCTAGAGCGGCGGAGGCCTCGGGGAGCAGCGAGAGGGAGAGAAGAAGCCAGCGGCCCCCATGCGCCAGGGTCTGCCTGTCTGCCACGCCTGCTCTGCCTCATTGTTCCCAGGCCAGCATCCCATCGCCTGCCCTCTCCGTGATCTTTCTTCAACTCCTCAGGGACCACTGCCTGGACCAGAGGAGCGCGCTTCCCGACTTCGCCCCCTGCCTGCCCTCAGGCCTAAGTCGGGCTAGCAGCCAACTCACTCCTCCTCCATCCGCGCTAACACCCCCTCCCCTTTCCTCCGGGCCCGGGAGAGGGCTGGAGTAGGCGGCCAGAACCCCTAGCCGAAAGCTTCCGCCTCCATTGAGGTCTCTTTCTGGAAGTGGTGTGGGGATGTTGGGGCACGAGTTTGGCATTTCCCTCCTCTCCTCCAGGAAACTTCCTTACTGCTCCCCTGGGAATTTTTCCTTCCTTTGGCGCTGTCTCCCTAGACCAGAAGGAAGCTTCTGGAGGGCAGGCAGAGACCACGTCTTACCTAAACTTCCTATCTACTTCTCCACAGTTCTCTGCATACAGTAAGCCTTAACAAATGCTTGATGAATAAATGAAATAAATAAATAGATGTTATTTGCTTATATGTTTTTTCCCTCAACTAATGATTGCAAGCTCTTTAAGAGCAGGCTCTGTTTACCTCCAGTGCCTTGCAAACAGTAGGAATTCACTAGTATTTGCCGAATGAATGTTTTTGCTTCTTTGTATCCCAGCACGTAGTACACATAGTAGGCACTCACTAAATGCTCGTTGACTGAATACGGAGACAGCTGCTATTTATCTTTTGGTTCTGACTGCCCTTCCCCCTCTCTTTCTCCTCCTCTTTCTCCACTTTCCTAAATTAAAAGTAGAGACAGGCATCAAGGTGGTACCACCCAGGCTCAGTGCTCCCAGTCTTCCCTGACAGCTGAGCTCCCAGAGAGGTAGGCTCTCGAGTGCAGCCCAGACCAGCAGCGATCTGGGGACCTAGAACCTGGGACTCTTGTCTCCATCAGGTTCATCTGCTCTGGTTTCCTTTCCTCCAAGAGTATACTGGAATGGGTAAAGAGCTTCTTTCCTAATAAGTTCCGCTTCAACACAGCCCTAAGTGACTTACTGAGGGGGGGACGGCACAGAGTTTGGGCACTTTCCCTAAAACAAAATGTAGCCACACAGTATCCCCCGGTTCCCACTGACATTTTTCTCTTTCAACTTTGTTCAACCAATGACTCAACAAGGGGAGACCTCAATAACTAAACTTTACACATTATTGTTCTCCCATATGAGAGCAGATTTCTCTACCAGAGTGCATAGAAGATTGCCCTTGGATGCATGAAGACCTGGGTTCAAGTTCTATTTCTGACACATGCTGTTTGTGTGGCCTCTGGAAAGTCATTAAACCTCTCAGGGTCGTCAGGCCAATGCTTTAAGAGTGTAAATTATAGAAGAATTGCAGAACTTCTTTGGTCTAAAGACTTTTTGTAATGGAAATTCTCCATACTGATGAAATCAGAGGTCCAGACCCTTTTATTTTTCCTTCTCCAACCAAAATGTACACTTACGTTTGAGTGCACCAGGAAGTAGAAGGATTAAATGGCTATTTAGTGTGGAAGGCAAAATTAGAACCCAGGGCTTTCCTGACTCCATCTACACTAAACCATAATTTAATTGCCTCTCTAGTAGTATGAACCATATCAATTTGGAGGTTAAGTTCAGTTCTCCTCCCAATCATCCAGATTGTTTAGCCGTAATCTGGTGGTGTTATTTGGGTATATGTGAGTTTTTTAATAGGCATGAGCTAATTAATAATTCACTTTGACATTAGGGAAAAAGAAGAGTCCTCAGGCCTTTCTCCAGTTTGCTAATGAACAAGATCCTGTTGTCACTGAAGCTCCAAAAGTAAGTTCAGAGCCATAAAATATGACAGCCTTTCAATGCAGCTCACTTAGGTTAGCATTTCTCTTAGACGATTATACTCAGGCTTCCAGTTCCCTGGCTCCCCATTAGGAGAACTTAAGTGTCTGGGGAGGCTCGGTTCACTCTTGAGGCATTCTAAGGCAAGGGGGATTTCCAGGTACATGGCCTACAGGGGATATTAGGACTGGGCAAGAATCCCTACACATTTGCCTTTTCCATTTCTGAATACAGCCTTTACTGAATGCATTTTTTCCCTAAGAAAAAATAAAGTTATCTGCTTGATTTCTTTAGAAATATTTCTTATAGAGTAGAACCAGGACAGGTGGTAGCACTGAGTATTACTGACAGTGAAGCTGGGTTCCTTTCTGGGTTTGTTTGTTATTCCATCTCACTAAAGCTCAACCAAAAATTCTGTTATGCACTTTTGGAAAATATAGGTTGGGAGCCAAACTTGAACCTTTGGTATCCTGGGCACCTTGCGGAGACAATGCCAAGTGCCTTTGCCACAATCCTCTCATTTTCCACCTGTTACTTTGGGAGCCCTAATCAAATCAACACTACCATTGTTTCTGGAAATGTAACACAACTATACACACACATACATACATGTGCGTGTGTATACACATGCTGAAGTTACATCTGTGAACATATGGGTATATATGCTGATGTGTATATATGCATATGTATGTATGTCTACACATAAATATACTAGATATACATACATAATACATGTACACATAATAATAACAGCTAACATTTCTATGTTTACTATGTGCCATGTTTTACAATTATTATGTCTTTTGACCCTCACAGCAGACCTGGGAGGTAGGTGCTATTTTCCCTCCAATTTACAAGACAACATACATATGCACATTTACAGATATATGTAAATATATTTCCAAATATATACACATACCATAGATGTATATACATATGTTGTATTTTTTCACCAATCCCTTACTCATAGTCTTGATCCTATCTCTCACATCTTCTTGTCTTTTTGATCATGTTCTGTCCCTAACTTTCTTTAAATATTTTTATAAACACTTATTATCTCTTCCTTCCACTGCCCCACCTCCAGGAGACAATAAACAAATGAAAAATAAAATCTTTATGATAAATATTAATTGTTAAGCAAAAAAGTTTGCATAATGACCATGTCAAAAATATGTTTCACTTGCATTTTCAGTCCATCCCCTCTCTGGCTGGAGGTCAGTGTCTTGTTCCATTTTGTATTCATCAGAATTCTAGTCATTAAAAGTTATTTTTCTCTATAATGTTGTTGTCACTGCATAAATTGTTGTCACTGCATAAATTCACTTCACTCTACCTCGGAAAATGGAGGTTTTCCCAACTTCCTTTAAAAAAATTCTTTATTTAGGTACTGAATTATGTTAGTGGCTGCCTATTAGCCATTGAGGAATAAATCCTGAAGATGGGTAAGAGGCAGCAACATGGTGAGTCAGAGGACCTCAGTTCAAATCCCACTCTGTTACTTAGGAGATGTGTGACCTTAGGCAAATCACTTCATTTTTCTGTGCCTTGGTTTTCTTGTTTGTAAAATAAGTCAGTTGGACTTGATGAACTCAGTTCCTTTTAGCTGAAAATCTGTGATCCAATGATTTGACAGAGAAGAATAAACGTCTGAAATAGCCAACTTAAAGCCTTCCACTGGCATGTCCCACATCTCAAACTCAGCATATACCAAAGAGAACTAGCCATCTTTTCCTTTAAGCTTACCCTTCCTCCTGATTTTCCTATTTTTTCCTAGGATACCTCTATTCTTTTATTTGCCCTTGTTCAAAACCTAGGAGTCATTATCAATCCTCACTTTTCACTCTTACCCACTCTTCTAACTGCACTCTCCCCTGTCTCCACCCCACTCATATCCAATTAGTTGCTACATCTTCTCAATTCTGGAATAACTTGGAAGGATTTGTATAAACTGATGCAAAGTGAAGAAAGTAAAACAATTGACACAATAATTACATTATTATAAGTGAAAACAAAGCTAAAAGGTAGCTGAACTCAGATTAGTTGAAGTTAGCAATCTTGATTCTGGAAAACAAATGATGGGACACACTTTCCTCCCCTCCACAGAAAGGTAGCAGACTGTAGTTGAAGGATGTTGCATAAACTGCCAGATGTGGCTGCTTTCTAGCTCAGTTTTGTCCAACTGTTTTCCCTTTCCTTCCTTCCTTCCTTCCTTCCTTCCTTCCTTCCTTCCTTCCTTCCTTCCTTCCCTCCTTCCCCAAGGAAAGGGGGGATTCCATTTGGCAGGGGTGGTAATCTTGGGAAATTACTATGATGTGAAAAATAAAACTTCTTTAGGGCAGGAATTGTTTCGTTTCTGCTTTGTATCCCTAGTGCACAATGATTGTAGCCTAATAAATGCTTGCTGATTTATTAAAACTAAGAAAATAAACTCACAAATAAGAGGTATCAATAAAGAATGCAAAGATATAAACCGAGGTATGAAGTATAGGGACTTAATGTGCCACACAATTATTTCTCAGAGAAAGGAATATTGCCATAGTTTTGACTTAGGATTTTGCATTGGCCACCATGAAATATTGACTTATGCCAATATGTAAGAAATAACTCTACCACATACTTCTTGAATTTGTGTAACTGCCTTGGAGAAGATTACATTCAAATGGTGACGGGAGGAATGACATCATTAGTGGAGTGATGGCCAGGGAAGGATATTTTAGTCTTCAGAGAAATGGTAAGTGGAGCCATGGGACAAGTGACTGATAGGTCTTTTCCAGAATTCGATCACGGTTCCCAAGGTAAGAGATGGAAGATAGAAAGGATTGTGGCAGAGACCCTCAGTATCTCAGCAAGATACCCAGGATACCAAAGGTTCAAGTTTGGCTCCCAATTTATATTTTCCAAAAGTGTATAACAGAATTTTCCGTTGAGCTTCAGTGAGATGGAATAACAAACAACCCTAGAAAGGGACCCAGTTTCACACGGTTTCCAACAAAGCATCATTGGGGGAAGATCAAGTTTAGCCTTTTTGAGGTTGATAAAACTCCTTTTTTTGTCATCTTTGGAAAATTTCAAGAGCTAACAGTCACAGGGCATTTTCCTTTTAAGATTAATCTCATGTGGAAGGAAACAATTTTGCAGGAAAAAATTCATTTTGATGATCTGTGAACAAGAAAAGGCCATACAGGTGAATATCAAGGCCTCTTTAGAAGTTCACTCATATAACTTTAAGCAGGAATACTTGAAGCAGCTGCATTTCTAGCTGCCCTCATTCTGTCGCAATAGGTTCCACTGAAGTAAAGCTCACTGCTGTTTGGTTTTTGTTTGCTTCACTTTTCCTCTTTATGAAGTGGAAGTTATAAGAGATATTAAACATGAACTTCATGTGAAGCCTAGGCTTAGATTTAAAAAAAAACAGCTATTTTCCTTTTTGCATAAATCATCTTCATTCCCATTCCTTAATGCAAACAATAAAATGAGATATTTGTAGTACAGTTACTGGAACATGGTAGGTATTTAATAAATACTTCTTTTCTTCCTCCTTCCATCATCCTGTTTTGTTTGTTTGTTTGTTTGTCATGCAAATCTCTAAGACCATCTACCAAGTCACAGAAGGGTTGTAAGCTGTGTCAGCTAGGGGAGCTAGGTGCTGCAGTGGATAGAACACTGGCCCTGGAATCAGGAAGGCCCATTTTCTCGAGTTCAGATTTGGCCTCAGACACTAGCTGAGTGACACTTTGGCAAATCACTTAATCCTGTTTGCCTCAGTTTTCTCATCTGTAAAATGACCTGGAGAAGGAAATGGCAAACCACTTCAGTGTCTTTGCCAAGAAAACCCCCAAATGGGGTCATGAAGAGTCAGACATGACTGAACAACAATCTTGTCAGCGGAGTTGTAGTAATTGATCCTTGGTGTATAAATTGAGCCTTAGATTTTATGGCAATAAAGACACTCCACATTAAAATGGAAAAAAATCAAAAAAGGAGTGTGGTGTAGTAGAAAGAGGACTGGTCTTGATAAGAGCAGAGTTCAAATTTACTCTCTGTGTGACTGTGACCAAGTCATTTAATCTCTATAGGCTTCAGTTTCCTTATTGGTATAATAAAGGATTTATACTAGGTAATCTTTAATGTCCTTTCATGGGTCCTATAATTTTTATGCATAGGACAAAGGATCCTGGTCACAGGGATGTACTGGAGCTAGCTCAAACTGGCTCAGGAGAACCAACTGTTAAATTTCAGCGTGAGTATTTAAACCTCAAAAATTGGCAAATACGACAAATCAAGGTTTGTTTTTTTGTGTTGTTGATTATCTAGCCTTAAGAAAGCGATGGAAAAATGTTAATAATTCAAGTAAATTGAACTTAAAACTATTTCTTGTGCACATTTTATTTTTGACGGCCCATTGTTACACATTTAGCAACACACCATTCATTTGTCACATGATCTGAGACTGCTTGTGTATCCTGTGGTATCCTCATGGTATCCTCAAGAGAAAGTAAGGAAGATCCCCAGGGTATCGGACTCCTTGTGACCAACTTATGGGAACACATGGACAAGATTGCACAGGACAGGTAGCCATGGTGGGGTTACAGTCTACATGGTGATAGGGAATGTCCACATTGGTGAGATCCCAGCTCCATTTGAGTATCTATAACTAACATTTTTATAGTGCTTACTATGTGTCAGGCACTGTGCTTTACAAATGTTGAGAATATTCAATGAAGAAAAACAGGCACAGTATTGTGAGACCTGCTTGACTCATTTAGATGTTATATTTTCAATTTAAAATAAGTGTTTGTAATATTATAAATTCTCCATTTCGACGTTTCACTGTTGCCATGACTCATTAATGAACATTCAATATTAATTAAATTGGACATCCTTTTCTGACCTGAAAATTCTAAATTGGTTATATGCAATGAAAGTTTCTTGGCTCCAGATTCTGGTAGCTAGATAGAAATGCATTTTAAATCAATCCTGCAGATATTGAGCACCTATATCCATTACAATTTCATAGATGCTTACTCGGAAATTTTTATTTGATGCCAGAGTTTTTTTTTCATTTCCCCCCTGCATTGGAGCTATTCTTGGATAGAATTTTTAGAGTAATATTGTTTTTCAACTTTGAATTCTTGATTTATTCATGAAAAAATCTTTTTTTTGAGGAGGTATGAAACTCTAACATATATTTCAGAAAAATTTCCATAAATTTGTTAAAGTTTTTAAAAAAGGCACACGAGTAATTCAAGAACTTGGATAATTCATTTATCAGATTCAACTTGATAAATATTCATTAAGTACCTACTATGTGCAAAGTGCTAGTGATACAAAAAAGAAAAACGAAACAGTACCCCTCACAAGGAGCCTTCCTTCTTTTGAGAGGTAGTGTTATATAGCAGATAAAGTACTATATTTGAAGGGAGGAAGTTTCTCATTTTTCAGTTGTGTCTGACTCTATGTGATCCCATTTGGAGTTTTCTTGGCAAAGATGCTGGAGTGGTTTGCCATTGCCTTCTACAGCTCATTTTACGGACGAGAAAACTGAGGCAATTGGGGTTAAATGATTTTTCAGAGTCACACGGCTAGTAAGTGTCTGAAGTCAGATTTGAATTCAGGAAGATGAGTCCTCCTCATTCCAGGCCAGTGGCTCTATCCACTGCTCTTGGGTTCAAATTCCTTCATTAATTCTTCAAGTAACTTAGATTCTTTAAGCATTAGTTTCATCTTCTATAAAACAAGAACAATAATAACCATGATACTCACCTCACAGATTCAGATGAGAAAATGGCAGCCAGTCAGTCAACAAGCATTTATTAAGCAACTGTGTTAGGCCAGGTACTCTGCTAAGGACTGTGGAAATGAAGAAAGGCATGACAGTTCTTGTTCTCAAGAAGCTCATGGTCCATTTGCAGAGATAACATGCAAACAACTATGTATAAACAAACTATAGACAAAATAAGTTGGAGATATTCAACAGAGAGAAGGCACTGACATGAAGGGCAATCAGGAAAGGCTTCTTGTAGAAGGTGGGATTTTAGCTGGGCCTTGAAGGAAACCAGAGAAGCCAGGAGGCAGAGATGAGGAGGAAGCACATCCCTAGCATGAGGGACAGCCAGTGCAAATGCCTGGAGTCTAGAGATGGTGTATTTTATTAGAGGAATTGAAAGGAATCCATGGTCACTTGATCAAGGAGTACTTGTGGGTGAGTAAGGTAGAAAAAGACTAGAAAGGTAGGAGGTCTAGCTTGTAAAGAACTTTGAACAGCAGAGGATTTTCTAATTGATCCCAGATATACCCTATAGACCCTCAAGGGCCATATAAATATTAGTTATTATTATTGGGGGCATACAGCATATACACAGACAAGTCAACACAAGATAATTTGAGTAAGGAGGGAGCATTAACAGCTGAAGGGATCAGGGAAGGCTCCCAGGATGAGGGAGGTACCATGAGCCAAGCCTTGGAGAAAGCAAGAGAGGAATGCATAAAAGTGGAATAACATGAACTAGGTCTGGAAAGGTTGGAGCCAGATGGTGGTTGTCTCTAAATGACAGGCTGAGGGTTTCCACTTAGGTGTAAATTTATGTGTACCACATTTCCTGATGATGCTAACTCAATAAGACCTTAGTCTACTTAATCATTTCTGATACATTTTAAGTTTAAATGCATTTAGGTTAAACCTTGCATTCAGGTTTAACTCTGTGTAATGTGATTGTGTCCAATTTCGGTCTCTCTCTCCCTCCCTCTTCCCTCTATGTCCCAAGATGTATTTTAGGGATAAACCATGAGTTTCCCTTTTAAAGTCTGAGGAGCAAGATTGGGTTGTGGATAGAGAGTTGGGTCCAGAGTCTGAAAGACCTGTGTTCAAGTCCATTTCTGATCCAGCCTAGCTTCATGACCTGGTCAAATATCCACTCAGTGTCCCAAGCAAGTCTCTAAGACAGAGAAGCTGCATTAGAAGAGGGAATTTTCTCTTCTTAGATTTCCATATACCAATGAAATCAGATGCCTAGTTCCTATTCGTTTAAGTGTAGAGTAGGAAGTAACCATATCCTCTCCTAGCGGTGATTCTTGTGAGAATTGGATAGGAGAGAATCTTTCCTGCTACTGAGATTTTGGGGGACTGGAGAAGAGTTCTCTGACAGTGAATGCTGCAGAATCATCCCCTCTTATGCCCAATGCCTTCACCTCCTGGTTGTTCTATGCCTTCTCCTTATCTGTTCCAGTTTCTGGAAGAGATAATTCTCCTTTGTTTATTTGGCAGTACATTCAGGGGAAGAATGAAGAGCATGCAGCAATTATATCTGTAACCTGATCTGAGAATGTTGGGATACATCAGCTGTGACAAGACCATGCCACAGATTTCTTTATTTTGTTTAGCTGAGGTTCAGAGACAAGAATCCTACCAGATTGCGTAGAATCTCCCCCTAGAAATGAATGAGAATGACAAGGCAAATGACAGAAAGAGAATGACAAGACCTTCGAGTGCTTATTTACATGGAACTCCCTAGTTCCCCTTTTCCCCTCTGGCTTTTCTGAAACGAGCAATTTATTCTCAACAGTTTTAAATTTAAAATCAATACCACTAATAAAAGGGTTTTATACTTTTCATCTTTATGTATGGACATGTATTGGAAGAGAATCTAAATGAGTCCAAGCATCAGAGAAGAGACTATGAATTTAAAACCAAAGCAAACCAAACCCAAGGAAGTCTATGAAAAGTAAATATTCTTGTTAATCTTCCATCACAGTGGCACATGCAGATGGACACATACTATATTGATTTCTCAGTCATTAACTAAATCTTAAGTTGTGAAATTAGTTTTAGGAGAATAAAGTGAATGAATTGTGAGTAAATTTGAAAAAGAAATCAACTGGTAGGTAAAAAACAGGGAGACCATTAGATGCTTTCTCGTGAGCAATGAGGGATTTTGGTGCTTGGTGGTTTAGGTAGGTGGGTTGGAAAGACACACTTGAGAGGGATCTGTGAGCTTATCCATGAGACCATTGCTTCCACTGAGAGATGGAAGCAAGAGGTGAAATACATCCTCCAATCAACTTTTAAGGACATTTTCCAGCAGGGGGACAGAAACCTTTGGTAAGGTATGGATGGAGAGGAATTCACTTGTGGTGCCAAGGGGGATGAAGATACTATTTACTAGCTTCCTATTTTCCCTAATTATTCTTGTTAACAAGGTGCTAAACTCAAATGTTTTGTATTGCTGAATGACTGAGTACTGTCAGTGCCCACTAATTTTCAGCACCCTGGGAAAAAGCTCTATTTGCCCCCATCATTGTGGTAGCCCTGGAACAATACCTTTTGATTATTTTAAAAATTTATTTTTAATTAATCAAGTATTTATTACTACTACTTTATGCCAGATACAATCCTAAGCATTGTGGATACAAATTAAAAAATGAACTACCCCTTGCCCTCAAGCAACTTACATTCTATTAGGGGAGAATTGCCATCCCACAGTAGACAGTCACTCAGGAAGCATTCATTAGACACTTACTATATGCCAGATACTACTATGCCAACATAAGCCTGGGTACGTATGTTGTTCAGTCATTTTTTCAGGTGTTTCTGACTCTTTGTGACCCCATTTGGGGTTTTCTTGGTAAAGATACTGGAATGGGTTGCCATTTCCTTTTCCAGTTCATTTTCCAGTTGAGGAACCTGAAGCAAACAAGGTTAAGTGACTTGCCCAGGGTCACACAGCTAGTAAGTGTCTGAGGCCAGAATTGAACTCAGGAAGATGAATCTTCCCAACTACAGGGCTTGTGGTCTATCTACCATGTCACCTTGTTGCCCTCGACTGGCACATAGGAAAGCTTCAGTTAATATGTTTTAATCAATTGAAGTTGTATACCTCCAACAAGAAGTACCTTGTGTTTTTAATGGCTCTTTCTCTGCCCTCAAGAAAACTGTGATCTGGTAATAAGTCTATGGCTATAAAAGAAGCTACAGAATAGAGGCTTTAACTTCAAGGGAAGTCAGAGTAGACAAGTGGAGGGAATTTCTAAGTCATTTAAGTGGAAGCAAAGTAATTGGAGGTAAATTACATTAACCCAAATCTGAAAAAGATCCCTTTCCAAAAGTCCCCGTCCAGCCTCTGCTTGTTGAGGAACCCACTACCTCCCAAGGCAACCAACCCATTATACTTTTGAATAGCCCTAATTGTGAGGAAGTTTTCTATTAAGGTAAATCTAAATTTGCCTCTATGATTTCCATCGGTTGCTTATGGTTTTACCCTTTGGGGTAAAATCTAAACTTGCTTCTATGTCACAGTCCTTCAAGTCCTTCAAATACTTAAAGACAGACATCATACCCTGTCCAGTCTTTTCTTCTCCAGGCTAAATGGCCTCAGTTCCTTCAATCAGCCTTAACGTCACATGGTCTCAAGTCCATTTACCATTCTGCTTGACCTCTTCTCAATGGCTTCCATGTTATTATTGGCCTTTGTAAACCGTAATACCCCAAACTGAACATAATGCTCCAAATATGATCTGCCTAGTTTATAGAGTATAGTGGGACTTAATCCCCACAACAACAACTTACTCCTTATTCCCCTAATAACAGCAACTCCTTGTGAATCAGGTGAATAAGAACTGTAGAGAACAGAAAAGCAGAATACTGTCATTTCAAGTGCCCCGTGACAGAAATTCACATAGCTAATTTCTAGGACATTTTGCTAGGAAATCCTTAAAAGAAAAGGGTAGAAATCTTTACATTTTTGCATAACAAACATCCTGTGTGACTCCAAAAATCACCAGGTGGACTAACCTAT
Source organism: Trichosurus vulpecula (assembly GCF_011100635.1). Classification (NCBI taxonomy): domain Eukaryota; kingdom Metazoa; phylum Chordata; class Mammalia; order Diprotodontia; family Phalangeridae; genus Trichosurus; species Trichosurus vulpecula. The sequence goes on along the minus strand of NC_050578.1, from coordinate 107,930,244 downwards.
GCCATGCTGTCTGTCTAGATGAAATAAGAATAAGACATTTGGTTCACATGTCAGTCCTGACCTTTTCTCGAATGACTTGGTGTGTCTTGGAATCCAAATTCAGGCATTTGGACTGAAGAGGTCAGAGGAATGTTGTACTCAGTAACACTGTGTGTTTAAACAACGCTTCAGAGACATTGATTCATGGAAATCAAATATTTTCCTTGAGTGATAATTCTCCCCCCCCGCCCCAGAACACAGTTATTTATCTATGGAGTGTTTGATGAAAAACTGTTAGCATTCTGTAAAAAAAAATTATTGGGACTATTGTCCTCCCATCTGAAGCAGAAATTGGATCTGAGAGATCAGTTTTATGGCTATTATCAAGAAATTTGGCATATCATCCATGCAATTTATGTAGAGCCCATCTAAGGTCAGTAGGTTATATGGTCTTTAAATGGTCAAGTCAAGATGAAGGAATGTCTTTATTCTGCTGAGAGTTTTTGATTAACAGAAAAACAATTCATTGGAGTGGCCCATATAAGTAAAAATAAATTTATTTTTTTTCTTAAAAAATATAAAACTTGCCAGCTTTTGCAATTAAGTATAAATAAAACACATGATGCAACTTGCCTTTCTCTCTCACTAAGTTACATAGTATGTCCAGTTTAGGGAGAGAGAAGAGGTAGGGAGGACAGATGAGAAAGGAAGAGGAGAAAATGGAGAAAGGAGAAGAGGTAGGGAAAACCAAACAGTTAAGAGGTAGAGAGACAGATGGACAGACAGAAAAGGAAGGGGAGAGATAGAAAGGGAGAAAAACAAAGGGGAAGAGAATTATACAGGGAAAGTGAAACACTGAGAGTGAAAGTGAGAAACACTGAAAGACAAGATAAAAATGTAGGTAGAGAAAGATAGAGGTAGAGAAAAAGGAGAAATAGAAAGAGTAAGAAAAGTAGGTTCTGTTCTGTTATTAAGGAACTAGGTAAACAGCCCATCTCAGTTTGTCTTTCACTTGGGCTATGAGCAGGAGAATACGTTTACCTGTTTTTATTGGGCTTTGCAGATATTGTGGGTTTTTTTTTTTACAAATTGAAGCTTTGTGGGATCCTTGTGTTGAGCAAATACATTTTTCCAACAGCATGTGGTCATGTTGTACCTCTGTGTCACATTTTGGTAATTCTCCCAATATTCCAAAATTTTCATTATTTGTATATCTTTTGTGGTGATCTCTGGTCAGTGATCTTTAATGTTAGTATTGTAATTGTTTTGGGGCACCATGAGCTGTGGCCATATAAGATGGTGAACTTAATTGATAAAAGTTGTATGTGTTCTGACTGCCCCACCGACTGGCCATCTTCCATCTCTCTCCCTCTCCCCAAGCTTCCCTATTTCCTGAGTTGCAACTATGCGAATTGAAAATAGGCCAATTAATAACTATACAGTGACCTTTAAGTGTTCAAGTGAAAGGAAGAGTTAATCCATGTGGTAAACTTCATTTTTGTCTTGTTTTAAGAAAGTGCCACAACCACCCCAGCCTTCAGGAACCACCACCCCAATCAGTCAGCGGCCATCGACATTGAGGCAAGACTTTCCACTAGCAAAAAGATTATACTCCCTAAAGGCTCAGTTGATGATTAAGATTTTTTTTTTGTTGCAAAAAAGTCTTTTTTAAGTAAGGCATGTGACATATTTTTAGACATAATACTGTTGCACACTTAGACTATGGCATAGTATAAGCATAACTTTTATATGCACCGGGAAACAAAAAAAATCATGCGACTTACTTTATTGTGATATTTGCTTTATTGGGGTGGTCTGGAACCAAAACTGCAATAACTCTAAAGTATGCCTGTATACTGGAGCCAGCCCAGAGAGCCGATTGTTAGATTTTCAATGTGAGCTGATTGTTAGATTTTCAATGTGAGCATGTGTACCTTGGAAATGGACATGTATTTTAAATCACAGCTTGTATTGTTTTATTGATTGCCTAGATTTAAGAAATGATGGAGAAAATGCTTATATTGTTATATTTATATCATATTATTATAATTTTGTTATATTTATATTATGTTAAATTTAAAAAGTCATTGTGCTTTTTCAGAGATCTGACTGTTAAATATTTAACAGCACACTCCCACTAAGAGTATTGGTGTTACCACCTTTTTCAGTGCTCAGCTCAGTCACTACTGTTCACATTTCTTTAAATGCTCTATCATTTTCTTATCCTTAGGGTTTCAGAGTCAACCAGACTGAACTGACCTCTAACCTCTGGATGGCCAGAGCTGAACACAGCAGCCTAGAAAAAGGAGAGTCAGGAATCAAACAGAAGTTTAATTTCAAAGTGAGGGAAACAGTTTATAAGTGAAGTCTTCCTTCCTGAGACGTGGAGCTCAATTGTTAACAGAGCATAACATAGCAAAGCTGGAGCAGACCCCAACTGACTGAATCACTATTCTCAGACCTCTCAGCACTGGAGGGGGTCTGTTGGAACTGAGTAAGAGAGAAGCACAGTCCTGCTCAGGGCCTGTGGCAGGGGCAGCAGCCACTCCTGGAGCTAGCCGCCCACAGACTGAATGAAAGTCACCTATTTAAACTTCTGGAAGCCAAGAGGGTGGAGTAAGTAGTAAGTCACTCTTACCCTCAGTTCTTGACCTTGAAAAACCCAGGGAATATTGCCCCAGGAAAAATCCTGGAATGGTGGAGCCATCAGAAAGATAGGGTATGGCAGTCTTTTAGTTTGGGAGGCTAGGGGGATTAATGGGAAAGGGCCCTCTTGCTGTGGCTGAAGGGGACCAGTATAGGACAGGAAGTGTTCCAGCAAGCCAGCCAAAAGCCCCACCTCAGTTGACCAGTGAGAGATCATGATCTCCAGGATGGAGGAGCAGGTAAGTGCCAACACCAGGCACATACCACCTCCAGATCAGCACTAGGCAAACTACCAGACCACTACAACATCCAATTGCCAGCACCTGAGGCCCCAGCACAGAAAACCAGTAACCAGGCCCCTAGCCCCCAGCACAAGAAGTCTGGGACAGTGCCCCCTGGACCCTAGAAGCAGAGATCAAATTTAAAAGCCAGAAAAAAGGCAAACAACATGAGTGAGGAGAATAAAAAAAACCAATGACCCTAGAGAAATATCTTGTTGACAGGGAAGATCAAAACACAGATTCAGGAGAGGACAACATGGTCAATATACTCATATTTGAAATCTCAGAGGGGAATATGAATTGGTCTCAAGCCCAGAAGTGGGGCTCACTCGCTTGTGGCAGGCATAGGGTTTTTAAGCATGAAAACTACAAATGGCTGGACTAGAACACAGGCATTCTTGGGTCTTGAGTAAATAGTATCCAAGTCCTTAAGGTTGTTGAGCCTTGTAGTTGTTCATCGGGGCACAGAACCAGGGTTAGCATGTCTGGGAGCAGCATCGGGCTACCTGGTTCAATTCACTTGGCAGTTACAAGTATGGGGGACTGTTGGTGGTTAAAAACTGGGAGGGAGGGGAATGTTGTTATGTCAAGCTCAGGGCACAGCTTGCTTGTTGGGCCTTAGCTGTGGAAAATAGTGTATCTCCTTGACAGCACTGAACAGAAAACCATAGAGACTCACCCGTGAAGAAATTAGCCCTTTGGTCTATAGGAGATTGGCCTAGGTCTGAAGCAGTCCCTTTGGCCTGATTACAGTAAAAATGGGGCTCCTGAAGTCCACATTGACCCTAATCTTTAGGGTCAGATCAAGGGAATTGTAAAGTCTTCTTGAATTCCAAAGAAAGGAAGGACTGTTGTATCTGACATCTTGAATGAGTGTAGGGGAAAAAAAAGTCCTCTGATCAAGAGACCAAGTAGGAATCCTGAGAGTGACATTTTCCATCTTGGAGGCCACCCTTGTGAAAGAGGTCCTGGGTCTTCAGTCAGTGCATGAGGTGCCCCCTTTCATTCTA